>NC_132899.1:23493489-23793489 GCF_030463535.1 Salminus brasiliensis | reverse complement strand
ATAATTTTATGGTGTAATTACACTGTTCCTAGGACTAAAGGTGCCACAGAGTGTTCTTTGAATGAAGCCACAGAATAACTACTTTTCGATCCCTAAGGAACCATGGCTTAAAGGGAGGTTTGTGAGTGTGAAGAACTTAAAGTTTTAAAGATCCCATACCAGTTTACGAGTTCCTGCCAGAACCTTTACATTCTGTAGAAATCACTAAGCAGTCATTTACAAAAAGAGTTCTACGAAGAAGCATAATTTTAAATGTAGCTCTGTGAGCCAAAAGTTGTGATATTGTGCAAAGAACCCTTTTGGCAACTTTTGGCAAATTTTCACTCAAAGTGCAGTAGGTCTTGAAGTTGTAAGATCTTGGCCATGTGTATGTGTGATAGCGGAAATACCCCTCAAACCATGTACTGTACAACAGCAGTATGTTCATGAGCATTAATACATAAACATGTACTAATTTAGCAAGACCAATAGCCTTGATAGCCTAAAATGACCAAACAGTCTCCTTCCAGTTCAACCTACAGCCTAGGCCTACTTGACTAGGCCATGACACCCAAACTACAGTGGACACCCATGTGTGCCCAGTGTCCTCTTTTTTAAACAACTTCCTGGTGACGACAACTATTTTTAAAGCAATTATCTGTTGATATAGATATGATTCCCATATCTTTGCTCATCCATTGTCCAAAGTTCACTGAGTCAACAGGCTGTGAGCAACTTTGAAAAACCCAAAGTGTTTTGAAGAGAGGCAAGAAAGTCCAGCCACACTGCAACACACACAGTCACTGAAAGGCCTTGCTGAAAACCTGCAGATCCATCTCCTGGCTTTCTGACAAATGTCTCATTGTCTCAAAGAAATCAGCCACTTCCCAGTTGGCCAGGGCTGAGAGGAGCTGCTGAGTCGCATGCCTAAAAACATGTGATCTCCATTTAAATACTTTCCGATGCGATGGCTGCCTGGAGCGCTCTGCGTTAAATAGGACTCGATGTGTGGCCTATCTGTATTGACTGCAGGCTGTTAGTGGCCCGGCGCTGCTTAATGCTGGAAATGTGAGCAAACTGCATTGGTTAAGTTACTCAGTCAGCTGAAAGAGCAAGCAAAGCCCCAGACACCCACATACGTTCAGGGCAATGAGATCATTTAAAAAATAATACGTGATTACTGTTGGAGCACTCTTAATTTAATGCACAGACTTTCCAAAGACAGTCGTAGCCTTCGCTGCCAGAAAGCAAAGTGAGGAGAATATATTTTCCTGCCAGCGAACTTCAAAGAGCAGACAGACCATCAGGAGACAGGCAGAGAGATCTGGTGGCTGTCTGTCGGCCATATTGAAACCCATGAGCTGGTGACAGAACGCTAAGGGCACTGGCTCCGAAAGGGAGGGAACCATCAGGCAGAGTTCCCAAGCCAGTCAAAGGAGAGACTACAGTTCCTTTACCATCAAATACTAACCCAAGTCACTAGACCCAGTTTTAAATGTAGCCAAATTAGGAATGGACTGATATGGGAATTGTGAACTGATACCTGTCACACAATATGCGGTATCTGTCAAGTACATCTACAGCTGCAGTCAGACATTTACGCACACTTATCATAGACATGAATGTATTGGGTAATCAGATTACCTATTATTGGGTAATCAATTCTTTTTTTGAACTGTTGTTAGAATGAATGTACAGTTCTGTAATATCAGAAGGGTCAAAAATACAAAGTCTTCTACTGGACTACTGGTCCACTTTTTTAATATTGTCATGCCATCTTAAAATATTACCAAGGTATATTGTATTATGTGTTCCTCGGTAGTATAGTTGATAGTATCCCTGGAAGACTGGGGTTCATTTCCCCAACGGCTAGGGGGTGTTGCTTTTAGGGAAGTCGTGGCCTTATGGTTAGAGAAGTGGGCTTGAGACCGGAATGCCGCCGGTTCGGACGCTACCTAGCTCAGCTACGCTGGTACAAATGCACATGAACAAATAAACTACTTTGGCCGTGTACTAGATAGACAGAACAGAAATTTGACACAACAGACGCATAAAGCTTAACTTGCCATGTACTGAGAGGCTGCCTTCCAAGAAAGAAGCCCCTGCTCCAAAAACGCCACCCGTCTCTCTTGAGGAAATTTGTATGGTCATGTTTGGAGGAATAAAGCCAAATAACACTGTACCCACTCAAAAGCATGTTGGCAGAAACATGCTCTGGGGCTCTGGGGTACATTGCACAAGTGAATGGAATAATGAAGAAAGGGGACTACCTCAGTATTCAATAATTTAGCATAACCTCAAACCATCTGTCTTTTTTGACCAGTTTTTACCAGATCTGCCTCCAACTTAGCCAAAGCTTCTGTAAAATGTGTGAAAGTAACGAGCCTCTAGTATTGCTCCCCTCTCCATGCCAATCCCAAGGCTAACATGGCTCTGCCATCTATTATAGTCTGAGCAACCTGGAGAGCTAAAGCTAAAGCTAAACCTGGCGAGCTAAAGCTTGAGCCACGACTTGGGGAGCACGCGGCTGCAGAACCTCTGTCGGATTTTGCTGCACATCCTGATAGAAAATATGTCTGTTTTATTTATTTATGATATTTAAACATTCCAGTTCTATGTCTGAATATTCTTAATAATCACCAATTGCTCTTTAAAAGTGTGTAATTGCATTATTATGCCATTATATTATCATTGACTATATCAGTGGCATAAAATAAAATGCCTTGTGTAATACTGTCTTAAAATGACAATATTATTATTACTATTGACAATATTGCTGTTTATTGTACTTATTTCTGGGACAATATAACATTTTAAAAAACTGTATCGTGACAGGCCTAGTGGCATCAGGATAGGCCTCCTGTTGTACCATTACTTTACATATGTACAGTATGCCCGGAAAGCTTATTTCATCCAAATAGTACTTCATGTAGTGGGCAAACGATTGGAGGGTACTGCACTTAAGCCCTTTTTAATATCGGGATGAACCTAGAACTGGATTATTAGGCCATCTTAACATCGAGGGAATGTTCAGGAATTGAGCACAGTTGATGGACCATATAAGAATGTGGCAGCCTTAGACTAGTCTCTAATCCCTACATAAGCCACACGGATCCATGTTTGCGTCAGTCTTTTAAACGGAGCAGCGTACAGCAATGCTAAAATGCATATCTGATATCCATGTAGCCAAACCGAAGCGCAAAAAATGACCTCTTGCAGTTGTGTGTTAGGCAGCAATCAATTATTCAAACGAGTCGCTCTAGTTGTTAGCAGCGGCTCTTCTGACATCCATTACGGTCCACCGCTGACAGTTCGCTTGGGTGACTCTGCCAAGTGCTTGACATTGTGATACGAGTGAGTGAATGCTGTCTGTGTCAACAGATTTTGGTCGTGAGCTAATCCTCTCCAGTAAGTCCATCACATCCAATTACCAGACCCCTGCGACAGCGCTCTCTTTTTTGCTGCAAAATCCCTGCTTCCGTCAACATGTAGCTGCTGGCAACAAACAGGCTTTGGTTCGCCTGGATTTGGACGGCCACAGATGATTTGCGCTGATGGAAATAATGTCTGTCACAGTGAGTTCGCAGCACAGGAAACAGGTTCCCGTCAGAAAAGAGCTGGCCGAGCTGTAAATTCTGTATCTCTCGAGCGGCAGATGGGCCGGGCCTGTGTCTCCACGAGGCTCTGTGGGTTCTGCTCAGGGTGGTTTGCGCTTTTGTCCGAGGAGGAGTTGCTTCCACAATGGAGCGCATTGTGAGTGCATCCTCTGTTGGCTCGCACTGTATGGAAATAAAACGTTGACTGTGCGCAGATGCAGCTTAGATGAGAGAGGAAAATGCTCATTGAAAAGAATTCATCGGAATGTGCAAATGAAGGCCTCTGGTAGATGAGTCCCAGCGCCAGTTCAAATGGGATGATCTACAGCCCCAGTTTGTTTCTTATTTGTCAAATAAAGCCTCATGTTAAAATAGCCTTACAGCATCCTTAAGCCTTTCACTCCTTTTTAAAAAGAAACTGATAAAGCAAAACATTAATTAATGAGCACTCATGCCATAAGCCCTTGGAAAAGCTAATGAAGTTAATCTAGCTCCTCATGGCCACCAGTGTAAGTGTGCAGAGTATGTCTTATGAATCTTCCCGAAGTCTAATAAATGTTGCTGTCTAATAAATCAATACTGGTGTCTGTTCATTGGTTGGTGCTGCTGCTTGCCTACCCCCTGGTCCAGGCTCTCCTACTGTGTAAATTCGCCAATATGTGCCACAATCCACATATTCCCTATGTTTTACCTTCCTTTCTGTTTTCTTTCAATCTCATTCCCATGTATTGAGATGCCCTGTTGCTACCGCTGTTCCCGCGTTGCTGTCTACAACATTCTACATACCGCATTGCTGTGCATATGACTGTTTAACCTGCATAGACATTCGTTTAACACTAAGCAGGTGTACTACACTCCCTTCTCATAATTCATGGCTTGCTGTCACATTGGTCATAGCTCTTCATTAACTTATCTTATTCTTGTTCTGTTATTTGTTCTGCTATCCAGTGTCAACCAAAGAAGGATGGCTTCCCCTTTTGAGAGAGTATTTCCTTGCCACTGTCCCCACAGGCTTATTTAAAAGAGGCTCAGGCCCAGAGTTCTTTAAAGCTGCATTGTAACAACAGTGAAAAGCATTATAGAAAAATTTTTATTCAATTTGAATTCAATTGATTATACCAAATATTATATGATTATCCAAACAATAATAAGAGCCCACCAGATGGTGCTCTGAGCACCGGGGTCAAACAAAGAATCAGAACTGGATTGGGATTAAAATAACCTATAATTGAATCATTAAAATATGCACAGATCTGCCCAGATTGGGACAGCCCTAATACCAACAATACTACTACTACTACTACTAATGATAATAATAATATGCTAATAATAGGCTGTTAGTGTTTTTACCTTTAATTGCATACAACCCATCATCCTACAGTACTTCCACTATGTAAATCATAACTGCCGAATGGCAGAAGTGTTGCTACTTTAGTGAGTTTTTGCAGGAATCTCCCTGTAAAACATCAGCAGTAGAGCACTCCTAGAAGACCAGCAGCTGATTCAGCTCCTGCCTCAATGGCCTGCCAGACCTGTCACAGCTAATGTTTTACTACAAGCTTTTCAACTTCAAGCTGTCAAACACCATCATGCCGCTAAAGCAGCTTACACAAGTGATTTTCCCTTCAGGTAAAGCTGATTCAGTAATACACAGAATGGCAGAAAGACAGTAATGCTGCATCATCACAGAGAGCACAAGGGTCATCTGCTTTCTTCATTGATATATATCTAATCAGTTGAAGTTAAAAAAAGAGGCAAAAGAGGCTTCAAAAATATATCAGTTCTACAATATTTATGAAAGGAAAAAAACTAGACCAGCTCCCCACTGCACAGCATGCATGCATGTGGATTTTTTGCCAACCCCTCTTCTTTGCAGATGGCATCTAGCTCTGAGATATTTTTGGGTCGTTTTGCTGCTCAGCTTGTTTATGGTCTATCCACATATTTTCTGTAAAGGGTCATTTCAAAAGCTTCAGTTTTGATGCATTCAGCTACTTTTAGTTGCACTTACTGTGCACATGCACTCACACAGCTTGTCTAGTCCCTGTAGAGAAGGGACATTGCCAATAGGATAGGACTCTCTGGAGCAGATACCTATAACATAAACCTATTGGCACCATGATTAGCCGAGGGCTAGAGGGATATATAAAGCCCCCCAGCACTGAACTGTGGAACAGTGGAACTGTGTTCTGTAGAATGATGGTTGGTGGATGGAAATCCGATACAATTTGGACAAGCTGGGGAGTTGGGGATGAGGTGGGGTGGTGATCATCCAACATCCTGACCTCACTAACTGTCTTGTTGCTGAATGGAATCAAATCCTCACAGCAATGCTTCAAAATCTAGTAGAAAGCCTTCCCTGGACAGTAGAGACAGTTACTCCAAAAATGCCAAAGCATGATACCTCTGTGACCCACAGTTGAAAAGGTGTTCTTTTAATGAACTGCAGTACCTTTTATTTCTCAACACGTCCCTTTTCTGATTGTGGCCAAAGAGTTCTAGTTTGGCTACATAGCACTACCTTCTCTAGTTGTCCTGTAGCATACACCTTTTGTGAAAAGGCAACAGGTAAAGTTTTATTCTTATGACTCTTATATTAAGAGTGGAATGGTGTACCACCCTCTTGACTCATTTAGGTGATCCTTCTCTAAGTACACCCTCACTATGCAAGCACAGCACAACAGAGCCACTGCCCCCACCACATACCCCCTGCTCCACTGTGGGGTTGAAACATTCAGGCTCCTACCTCTACGTTCTCTTAGGTTACATACACACAGCAGGTAAAGTGGCCCAAATCCAATTCACTTGCTGAATCTGGTCTTTTTTTATTGTTCACTGTCATATATGAGCAGACCTATATATATAACAGTCATCTGAACAGTTCATGCTCCTAAACAGGCATGTTATCCGGCCACGGCCTCTTCTTTGGTTCGCGTCTTTGACTTCTTTGCTTTTAGGCATTTAATTTTTCTCTGAAGCTGCAGCCATGTCCTCCTGTAAGCGCATTCATCAGACATGTAGAAATGTCTTAAAACTTGGAGCCGTTGCGATACGTGCCTTCTGATATTGTTTGATCAGACACATCGCTGTTACCTCTGTTATTTTGCTATCCCACAACTGAAAACCTCCCTCAATGTCGTCATCCATTTTCCCTTCTCCTCAGTGAATGTCGGCTGGATTGGTTGCATGAATTCCGTGCCTGCATATCAGCACATGGCTCTGTTTATGTTTGTTTCTTGTCTCCGCCCTAGCCCCGCCTTATCATTAACTGTTCCCACCTGTGTCTTCTTTGTAGCCCTGCCTTCTTTTTATCTTTCCCAGGTGTTCATGTTTGCACTTGTTCTCTTAAACCCCTATTTTTGCTCTGTTTATTGTCTAGCATTATTGATATTGTTGATGTTGGTTTGCTTTGCTGTGATAACTCGCACTTGCATCCTGCCTTAAGCCCCCATTCACACTGCTACACAGATAACACATCTGTGTGACGTATGACTAAAAAGATCGGATTTGGGCCACTTGTACTTGCTGTGTGAACACAGCCTTAGACTCTGTTTACACCTGGTCACTTCAGGATTATATCTGGCTGAGTGGGAACATACCCAATCCCTCAAACCATTTCAGGAGGTGGTCTGAGACTCATCACAGCCGCATGTTATTGCAGTGTAAGCACATCTCTCTAAGTCACATTTAATAACCAAAGCCCCTCCCAATACAACTAAAACACCAGTACTATCTGCTGCGCAACAAGTGAATTTTCAATATTCTGTCTCAGGCAGCAATCACATTTCAGTCTGACTAACCAGAGACGCATTTGACTACTTAGTCTACTAAGTAGACTTGACTACTAGCATAAAATCTATGGAATCCAAATACTAGTCACATGAAGTGACCAGGTGAAGCTTAGTGTGTTCTATACACATTCACATTTGCACACTTGTAGAGACAAGGTCAGTGTTTGGGAGGTCTTTGTAAAGCAGTGTGTCTGAGAACACTCTCAGAAGTGTGTTTGAGGGGTTTAAATCCAAACGTGTGTGTGAGTGTACATAAATATCTCACAGAGCATTAAGGTAGAAGAGTGGCAGCTGGGAAAAGTTCCACAAAAAGTATACAAAGCTGGCGGGATGATTTACAGCACAGTAAGAAGCAAGTCAAGGCTTGATTCTCCTTATTCACCCTCAGCTTCAGCAGAGAGAGAGCATACAACAGTATACTCACCCAGTAAAGAGAGAGCGAGAGCTATAAACAAAGGAAGAAGCAGAGAGAGGGAGAGAGGAGAGCATAAGAAAGCCGCCCTCTGTGAAAGTAGGAAATGTAGACGTTCTTCCAAGCTGGAGCCACATTGATCATCACCTCTCATTTTTATATCACCACTCGTGCTTTTATTTCCAGACTGACGTTCCTTTATAGTCACCTCGTTTTCCACCAGTGTTAATGACTCTCCTCTCTTTGGACTTTCACTTCTTACCCCTTCTAAAGGACCTCCAATACCACAACACACATTAAAAAGACTTTGGTTGTTTGTGAGCAGCTTTCAAGACGATGAAGTCATCCCCTATTTCAGCGAGCCTTCAGAGAGAGGCTCGGCGTGCTGAAGTGAAGGACAATGAAAGAAAGGGAGTGTTAAAAAAGCTGCCTACTGTATGACTGCGTGGCCTAGCAGGAAAAGGAACCCAAACTACACCTACATGGAGGAGTGAGTAATCACACGCGTTTCGCTACAGAAGAATTCGGAAGCGCTTGGGAATTCTCCTCTTGATCATAGATGCTTTACTTTACAAGGCCTGCTGGTTTATACAGTGCACACAGGTGGGATAGGTCTGGACTAGTCTGAATACACCCGCATGCTGCGAAAAACCAGACCTGATGCTCTTTTACTGAGCGTCTGAGCAAAGCTGCAAGGCCTGACTGCTTCCTCCTCGCTCCTCGGCTGCAGCGATGCTGCTTTCAAGTGCAAGTCCAGCAGTAGCTTTGACATGTTCTTGTGGTTTACGTGGGAAGTAAACAAAACACGGAGGTCAAAGCAGATGTTGTTCCTTATTAGCGAACAGTCAGCCGGCATCTAGTGGTTGTGACCTACTTTATGAGTGAACATTAGCAGGAATTATATTCGTACACTGTTATCTGAGTTACTTTAAGTTGTTGGACTTTTCAGGTCTTTCCTCAGATGTGATTAAAATGGTGCTGATGTCGCTGAGGTCACTTCAAACCCACGTCAACGATCCTGACTTTATTATGTGTTGCAGGATGTTTATACTGTGGTGCTTAAAATTTGTTAACCATTTAGATGTTTCTATATTTCCGCATTTTACCTAAAACTTCATCAGATTTTCACCCAAGTCCTAAAAGTAGATACAGAAAACCATATCAAATAATAATAGTTATTTTTGTAGGAAAATGATTCAATATTACAGATCTGTGTGTGGCAAAAGTATGTAAACCTTTAGACTTAGCAAGTCATTTGAGGGTGAAATTATAGTCTGGTGTTTTTTGGTGTAATCAATGGGGCGACAATCAAGTGGGAATGGGCACCGTGTTTGTTTCTTATTTAAACAACAGGGATCTATTAAAGTTTGATCTTCACAACACATGTGCATGGAAGTGTATCATAGCCCCAACAAACTTGTCATTAAAACGCATCCCCAGTTTGATCAGATGAGATACGATTTTACTCTCCCGCATTAAAAAGCACACCGGTGTGTATGTCATTTCTCATCAAAATTCTCCTGGAATTCTCCTGCTCCTGGAGACTGTGAACAGTTTAGAGGAACGGTATGGGTTCTACAACGCCGTGGAAAAATACATGCTTCTCGCATTCTCGTAGTGGCTCTTTCAGAAAATGCAATGACTACTTGGACTCACCAACCTGGAAATAAGCACTAGCGCACATTCAAACACACACCGATCAAAGAATGCACATTCCATTCACTCTTGTATTAAATGTGGACTAAATCTGTTTCTGACCACCGAATGTGATTTGAGTATTCCAATCAATATCCAATCACCATGCATCCTGGGGAGAAAACATTGTAAGGGATAGAAGGAGAAAAGAAAGAAAGAACAGAAAGAGAGAGACAAAGAACAGAAACAGAAAGACAGACATAGAGAGAAAGCAGAGAGAGAGAGATCGACAGCCCCATTTTTTTAAACATTGGTTCCAGGAAGCTCTGTAGTTTTATATGGAACACATAGTTTTATCAGATTGAGAGACATCAGTCTACGTCAAAGGATACGGGTTAAAATAATGCGCAAGCTTACCATAAATCCACAGAATGGATCACAGAATACACGCACACAACAGCCCCGTCTACACTCAGGCACAGCCAGCGGAGTGACGCGAAGGTCTCCGGATGTGCTGAGTTAACGTCAGGCTGGATGTGAGGTACGGTTTTTCAAAGCATGAAAAAAAAAGAAAAGTAGCTCTAAGAGGGATTTTCCTTCAGCATCGGAAAGCACAATAATCTCAAAGGTCATGTGTTTCCAAAACCCAATCCACAAAGGCTTTAAAAGGTGAAGAAACCAATGTTCTGAATGAGGTCGCTGTTTATATATGAACACATCTGACATCACTAGCTCATCAGCTAACTGAAACCATGCTCGTCACTTTCTAAGAACTAGGAGTAGTGATATGACATTTTGTTATTCTGATGAATTACATCACAAACGCTTTTCTCAGCATGTCATGGGTTTCGTCAGGACTTCAGTAACGCTGAGCAACTGTGGGTTTCATGAAGACATGTTTAGGCCTGTCATGGAAACCCTGAAAACATCACAACATTGGTGTAAAAGAACTCGATGTGTAATGGATTACAAAATCCACAGTTTCGATCTTGGATCAGCAAAAAACACCAGAGTGATGTCACTTCAAATGCTTGATGTATTATTATATCCATGTTTATCATTATGTCCATTAGACCTGTATAACACTACTGTATGACAGTTAGGCTTATACGACACTGTAATATGACAGTTAGGTTAGTATGACATTGTAATATGAAAGTTAGGCCTATATGACCCTGTAATATGACTGTTGGGCTAGTATGACATTGTAGTATGACAATAAAGCTTTTATGAGACTATAACATGACAGTTGTTTTATATGAAACTACAGTTAGGCTTATATATATCAAATTTATTCGTATAGTGCTTTTTACAACTGGCATTATCACAAAGCAGCTTTACAGAATCACTAATCAGTGAGAGCACACAAGATCAACAAGACATGAAAACCTAAGACCCCCAGTGAGCAAGCCAAAGACGACAGGGGCAAGAGAAAACTCCCTCAGAGCTAGAGGAAGAAACTTTGGGAAAAATCACTATAAATCACTTTAAATAACTGCATAAACGTAACCAACAAATAGCAGCAGATTCTGAATACAAATCACTGCACTAAGTATGGCAGTTTTTGGATAGTAGTTTTTAAGGATCTGTCACTACTAATGCATTATGTCTGCGATCACGTATATATACATGATAAAGGAAGCCAATTATAATGCAGCTAGTTTCTAATCAGGCTTAAGTAGTAACTCAGTGCTGGATTGTGGTAATGAACCACACTGGGTTGTTTTTACCGTAGTATTATAAGTGAATAAAACAACAAAATGCCACTGAAATTCTAAAAGCTCCCCTCTGTGGAGAACCGTCATTATTATTAGTATTGCTTGTCTGGTCCCTGTAGAGAGGTACTGCCAATAGAATAGGACTCTCTCATGCGTAAACATGAACCTACTTGCACCATGGCTAATCCTGACCTCACTAACGTTCTTGTTGCTGAATGCCATTAAGTCCTCACAGCAAAGCTCCAACATCTAGTAGATTGCCCTCCCTGGACAGTAGAGACAGTTACTGCATCAAAAGCATAATACATTCTTATTATATTTGTGATTTCAGAAGAAAGAATAAGAGAGCAGGTGTCACAATATTTTTGTCCATATAGTGTAACTTCAAATCAGCAGATAGACAGATGAAACTTTGGACACAGTTGGTTGTTCAACAGGACAGTGACCCCAAACAAACATCCAAGGTGGTTGTGGAGTGGATGAAGCAGGCTAATATTAATATTACAGGCCATCCCACAGTCCTGATCTCAACCCTTTTGGGTCTGTGCAAGAAAAAGAACTAATTTAATTGAACTCTACCTGTTCTGTCAACAAAGATGGCCAAATATCCATCCAGAATTCTGCCAGAAGCTTCTTGATGGCTACACAAAGGGCCTGATCAAGGTGTAACTTTCGAATGGACAAAACATTAGAAGTGCTGTATATATGTATGCATAATTACGACCCTATGTTGATTTCAGAAAGCTCCAAAAAATAAAAAAAACCTGTGACCCATTTCTTGTTTTTTTCTATGGAAATGTATATTTTCACCCATTTAACCCTAACTCAAAGTCTAACATTTCCCAGACATTCACGTCCATTTTGAGTGTGTGTTGTAACTTCCTACCACAACTGTAAATACTATGACTGTGGTCAGCTTCATACACTCCCACACTCCAAATAGAAAGGAACATTACACCTGTACTTGCCTGTACGTAACTGCTCTCTGGAAACCACTTCATGTCACTGGGCCCCAGCCATCAGTTACAGATTCACAAAAGAGCATCTATGTTTCAGGACCCACAGTTTAGTCACGTTGCCCTTTATGAACTGTTGCTTGAATCTTGAACCTGATGTGACCTGCATCACACTCATACTGGCAATATAACATTGTAATATACTGTAAATTAGGCTGTATTATATGTACTGTATAATACAACACTACATGTATATCATTTTACATTCTTAGCACAATAATGTATTGTATCACACAGCTAGTGTATTAGCCCAGGCCAAACGTCAAGGCATTTACATTACATTTACATTTAAGGCATTTAGCAGACGCTCTTACAAAGTGCTTTGCTATTTACTTAAGAAAAACCTTAGCTGGTTTGAATAGACTAAAAATTCAAAGATACCTCTAAGTTTAGACACTGCTAAACACAAGACAATAAGGTGACCATAGTACTCTACTATTCGCCCAAGTATTCTCTGAAGAGGAGGGTCTTCAGTTTGCGTTTGACGAGAGCGAGCGACTCTGCCGTTCGGACACCCAGGGGAAGCTCGTTCCACCACTTTGGTGCCAGGACAGAAAAAAACCTGGACGCTTGTCTTCCGTGGATTTTGAGAGATGGCGGGTCGAGACGAGCCACACTTGAAGCTCGAAGGGCTCTTGGTGCAGATCGGCTTTTGACCATTTCCATCAAATGCCATCAAGACAAGCATGCCACTAGTGTATTAGCTTGGCCTAGCTTCTGGACAAAACACACAGCTAGTTTAGCCCAGGCCAAACGTCAGGACAAGCATGTCGCTAGTGTTTTAGCTTGGGACAGCATGGGGCAGGAGTATTAGGGACTTGCACAGCTTTTGTTACAAATATTGCACTGTTTTAACACTGAATGCTGTAATAAACTGAAAGTGGAAATATGACTGCAGTAGCATGAAGCACATTTTAGAGACTTGTACAGGATGAACTGAATGAACTGAGTACCTAACATACAGAGCTTAATTATGAATTCTGTTATTTACACACCTATTTTCATATTTCATACATTTGTACACATGCATGTACCTCTTTTTATGATACCTATGCTTTACAATAATTGTTGTTTAGTAAGATGTCATGTTTGCATGCATATGTTACACGAGTATACAAATTCCTTGTAAGTGTAAGATATCTGCTGAAGTGAAATTATGACTAAACAACATGGACAAATTTCTATAACAGGAGGGGCGATGAGGCAGAGTGAAGAAGCTTTATTAGGGGCTTTCCAGTACTCACAGTCCTCAAGTCAGGCAGAGTTCAGGCTGACAGTCACAAACCACAATGGTGAATCCTTAATGTGACGTGGCTAAAGACTGGCCTGCATTATTTTGACCAAAATGATTTGTTTGTTGGATCAGTTGAATGCCTCAATTCTTCCCAGTGCCCAAAGGACTTTTGGGATTGGTTGGGATGCTCATGCTGAATTCAAGTGGTGTCAGAATCTGGGAAATAACATTTGTACCACTTTAATTGCACTGAAACAGCCAATTAGGTTGTATTTATACAAGGGAAACTCGTATTCTAGTATTCTAGATTATGTACAGGTTTATGAAATGGGATGTATTATCTTTGTGGTCTGAGAAAATAGTAAACTTTAATATGAACCCTACCGCTACATTTTTAATCATATTTTTTCATTATGACACTCCAACACTTTGGGTTCCTTTGGGATATGGAAAAGACCCAGTAAGTGACAAGGCCAAAATTCCAAGCATCGGAAGTTCTGCTGACAAGCAAGTTGTACTGGTTAACCCTTATAAATCCTTTAAGCTCTGTATATAAGCCACACTTCACTATTTTTATATTTTACATCAGTTTCGTAAGCCCTAAAATAGAACCCTGTGGTACTCCACAAAAATCTGGTAAGCGAAATGGCCATACAATAGTTTTTTCCTTTAGGATTAATAACTAAATCATTTATTTAAAGGGTTTAAAGGGTTACCCATCTGGTGTATATACACCCTTCCAATGAGCATTTGAACACAGCATCAGTATATACAATAAAACATTCAGTGAGCTGTGCAGTTGTCTGTGAGATCAGTATGGCAAACTATACATAACTTTACATTGTGTGGCTAATAAAACTGATCCTGATTCTTATCCAGCATTTTTTTCACGTTTAACATCCTGTGTGGGATGACACACTTTAACATTAGTCACTGCTTTATCTGATAGATCTTTTCCCTGTTATCCCAGTGCCTCTGTTTAATCATCACTGTAAACTTGTCCAACTTGTAGAATGGGTTCCTGCTTCAAGTCTTAGCACCTCAAGGGTCTCAAACCCAAGGGTTTCTTCCTCATCCAGAGTTTGTTCCCCATGCTCGTATAAAGTTTTCCCTGCCACGTCTTGCTCACTGGGGGACTTTTAGAAAGCACCAATTAAACAAATAGAACTGAACTGAATAATGTAACTTGTCACAATGACATAACGCCAGTGGTCTGTTATACGCTGTTCACAGACGTGTGACCATCCAATCTCCATCTGAGACAATGCTGCTGGTTAGCAGAACTAGAATAAATGATTTGAATACCCTACTTTCTGCTAGATGGAATCAATGACTGCATTATCTACAGTGTCTACACTCAAATAATTGATGCAGAAAATTGACTTGATTAAAACTTGTCCAGGTGAATAAAATTTATCACATCAACACTCTTCTTTTTCCTCAGGCAGAACTTCTCCCTGTTTATTAATAACTGGGCTGAAGAAATATACACCGATCAACCATAAAATAAAACCAATTGCCTAATATTGTTTAGTCCTGCCTCATGCCTAATATGTTTATTCCACCCCTTGCCAGGTGCCCCCGTCAGTGGTTTTAATGTTTTACGGCAGATGTTTATAGTGGTGTAACAATGCATCAAAAAGTGCAATATTGCAGAAATTCTGTCAAATATAATATTTAAGGCCACTTTGTTTGAATACCAACATTTGCAAACCATCAGCATCAACCCAAGAACTCGCTCCAGAAAGGTCCTGTGATGCACCACACTCCTCTCACTATCTCCCTGTGAGGCACCACTTCTCAGCTCCAGTCTCATTAGTAGATTATGCAATGATTATCATTTCTCTCAATTTAAAATATGTTTAAAATATTTTTAAAAAGAAAAAAGGACAAAAACCCTTTTAACTTTGAATGGATGTTAATGTAAAATATGTTGTGCTAAATTACACTGGAATGAATTGTTCAAAGCTGAGTTTGAATAATATGGTTTTGCTGTGAAATGTGTGAAAGTGCATTTTAGAGAAACTTACACATTACAGAGACTTTCCAGTGATTACAGTTTTTAGCAGAGTAAAATGGCTGCAAATGTGAGTATGAATATTTTACCCTGAACACCTGGAATGTTTCTCTCCACGAATGTATCTCTCATGTTAAAAAAAAAACACTTTGGGCATCTCAAAACTATCGTACAACAAAGTCTCAGACATCAAGCATTTGGTATTTGTATTGTAATGGTATTTGTGACCATTTATTTATTACCTTTCTTCAGACGTCTGATCCCGATCATCACCATTGTGAGCAGTTCTGACTTTGACTTTGAAGTCTGAATAGGGGTAAAAGAGGGCTACAGCCATGGGATCAGTTTCAACTGAAAGTCATGACATTATGGTTTCTGCATCCAAATATTCTACAAAATGTTAAATAGGGAGTCGTACAGCCTATGGCCGAACATAAATGGCTTTCTTTTAGCCATATGATACACTGCTTAGGGTAGAAGCTGTTATTACATGGCCTACACATTGCACTACACTAGCACTAGCAGCAATTTCAGATTCAGTCACAGGTTTTATCAGAGCAACATACAACACATGTGTAATACAGCCTGAATTAAGAAATAGTTTGGAGGGTAAGCTAGAAGAATGCATTAACAGCTTTAATAAGTAATCATTTTTAATATAATATAAATTTAATGTGTTAATAACTGGTGGCATAAATGCACTGTTAACATACCAACTGTAAACATGATGAAGTGCATGTCCTGAAGAACACACAGAATGGTGCTATTCATTCACTAGGGTAAAACTGTTGGTATGGTGTCCCAAGTGGTTGCTATGGCATTGCTTAGTAGTTGCTAAACAGGGTGATCTATTATTGCTAGGTGGTGGAGTTTTGCTAGGCAGTTTATATGGTAGCCCAGGAGGCTGCTATGGTGTCTCTGCTGGGTTCTAAAGTGTTGCCAAGTGGTTGCTGGGGTACCCCATGAGGTTGGTAGTGTGTTAATAGTGTACAGACATTTTTGCACCCCATTTATTTCGATATAATATCCAATATAACAGTAATAATATGTGGCTACACAGAAACTGATCAAAAAGCTGTATCCAAGCCCGTTTAATACTTTGAAAATGCAGGAGAAAATAAGAATAATGCAATAATGCAATATCATATAAATAACTCCACGTTTCTTTTTTTTTTTTTTTTTTTGCACCTTTAATGCTCTTTATTTGTTTCACTTAAGATATTGGGGAGAAATAAAATGAAGAATGTGGTACATATAATTATTATTTATAATTATTTTTTAGTATTAATGTATTATTTATACATTACTTATATGTTTATATCATTAATATTATTATATAAATTTTTATATTTATTTATTTTTTTAAATTCTATAACTCAGAAAATAAATATGTGCACATGAACATTTGTTCTCAGTCGTTTCTCAATATTTATTAGTTATCGCATGAATTTGATATTTATTAGTTATCATATGAATTTGATATTTATTAGTTATCACATGAATTTGATATTTATTAGTTATCATATGAATATGGTCATATACTGTCATATGAATGTGAGTCCAGCAGACAGACTAAAGGGAACCCTCTACTGGAGGTACAACACTGACGTCCCTCACTCTAATCTATCGTGCTGCAGATTAACCGCGCGGCCAGATTACAGATGAAGCAGCAGCAAACACACACACACACACACACACACACACACACACACTTACAACTCCAGATGTTGTGCAATGCCTACAAGGTCCCACTACTGCACCAAATGCTCAGGAGCAGGGTCTGCTGTGCAGCACAGCAGCTCAGACCTCTCTCCTGATGCTGCTGCAGCAGCAGCTCACTCAGACGCCGCCTCTGAACCCGCGGCTGTGGATGAACTGAGATGAGACTCTACCTTACCGGGGGTTCAGTCTCGGGGTCTGACTCCGTCCATTAACCGCTGTTTGGAGGGATGCTGATGTTCGCTCTGAGTGAAGGACGGTCACTTCATCACCACAGCCACGCGAGGCTCCTCTCAGATGGGCGCTCGTGCGCTTCCTGAATAACAGTGGAGTGCCGTCCCTTTCCCGGGAGAGATAGTCCAACTGGGAGCTGAGGAGCCTTTCTGCAGGCTGTGCAGAGTGTGTGGAGCGTGAAGTCTGAGTGTGTAGAGTAGAGAGTGTCTCAGTACACACACCCACACTACAGCTGAGCTCCGAGTGGGCGGAGCCTGGTCTAATGGACAGGAGCTACCAGCCAATGGCGGCTTCAATAGGCGTAAAGAAGAGAGCGCAGAGTAGCCCAGGCTTACTCCGTGTTAGCAAAGAACACTGTAGAATTAACTAACCCTAACCCCAACCTTAATCTTAACCCTAACCCTTACCCTAACCCTAACCCCAATCTTAACCCTTACCCTAACCCTAACCCCAACCCCAACCCCAGCCCTAACCCCAACCCTAACCCTAATCCTAATCCTAACCCTAACCCTAACCCTAACCCCAACCCCAGCCCTAACCCTGACCCCAACCCCAACACTAACCCTAACCCCAACTACAACCCCAACCCTAACCCTAACCCCAACCTAACCCCTACCCTTGCAATAACCCTAGCACTAACCTCTACACTTGCCATAACCCTAAACCCTACCCTTTTATAACCCTATCCCTAACCCTAACCCCAACCCTAACCCCACCCTAACCATTACCCTTACCCCAACCTCTACCCCAACCCTGGCAGCTGTACTTGACACAGGAAATAAATGCTGAATCTGTTTAAACAGGTCACTGGAATCACACTAATAAGCACATTAATAATATTTGTCCAGAAGTGTGTGGATTTCTGCTGAACCTTATAGATGAAGTTGACAATTCTGGAGATTGTTGACATGATTGTTGATATTTTACCTCAAAAAGCTTCTTCAATTCCTGGGGGGTTTAACTGTTTCTACAAAACTATGGCAATCAACAATGAGAGGAATGTAGGTTTGCAACACCACGGATACATAAGTAACGTTACTCAGCATAGCATTTGGAATTATGCATCAATCCAAATAATCCCACAATACTAGAAAACATGTTTGTGTTAAAACGAACAACACAGCAAGTAATGTTAGCTAGGTTCTGGGTTAGCAAACCTGAAAGTCATAAAAAAGCTGTCTCTGGAAAGCTAACCAGGGATTAGCTATCACACACACTGGCAAACTGTTCACAATCAGCCATAACATTAATACCACTGTGAGTTAAAGTGAAAAACATGGATGATCTTCATCCACAGTGTCCTCTGTCAAGGAGCGCCTTCCTCCGAGCATGCTGGCTGTTATTGTTGGTTATTGGCAGTAACAAATTGGGAGGGAAAAAATTGGGGAAAATAAAAAAAAAAAAAAAAATTTTTTTATTTTTTAGGGCATAAATGTTGGTGTTATTCTAGACAAAACAGCATGCTGCAGACATAAACGCTTGGGTGGCTAACCCCAACTCTAACCCTAACCCTGACCCCAACCCTAACCCCAACTCTAACCCTAACCCTGACCCAAGGGCTGAAAATGCTGGGTTGCATCATCAGATTAGTTTAATGTCCTTCAAATTAGCCAGAAGCTGGATTCGAAGACCACCTACCCTCAATAACACTCTCCTGAAATATGCCAGAATTAATGTGGCATGCTTTAAGTGGGAAACATTAAGAGATCTCCTGAGGCCGTTCAGAAGAACGCAGCAATAGGTCATTATAGCACATCCCTGTGCCTCATCCCAATGCTCTGTGTTTGTTCTGGATCAAGGAGCACCTCTGGAAAGCAGAATGTGACCCAGGTGGGTCCAGTCTTCAGACAGAATCAGCCAGCTGCTGGATCAGGTTGCCTCTGTGCGTTCACTTTTCAGCCATGCATTGAACCATAGAGTCAGCCTTTGATCTGAGTATCTGACCACTGGACTGCCACACCGCTTTGGTCCTGACTCGGCTTCATAAATCACTACAGAGGAATTCAGGTGGATTGTACACTCATCTGGCACAGGACTGTTCCTTATTTAACGATATTTATAGTGATAATCCAGTAAAACATCAAGTTTATACAGCTTTCCCTTTCACGAAAAGAGTAGTCAATCAGCCAGAGCTGGTCTGGTGCTTTTTTAGTTTTGTGCTGGAGCAGCTAGGCTAATATAGCTAATGAATTATAACTAAAAGCTAATGAATTATAGAAGCTTACCGATATACTAGCATTGTTGTGACACATGTCTGTGGCCTGTGGTCACTATAGCTATTCACTATAGGACTGTGATGACCATGATCACCAGAGGACTTTGTATGTGTGTGTGTTTGCCTTATGTACCTGAACACCTACCTGTAATAGATAAAGGTGCAAGTATTTGTCACTGTACTATATGCAACGAAATGTGTCCTCCGCATTTGACCCACCTGTGCTAGTCAACACACACACACGCTAGTGAACTGGGGCAGTGAGCACACACATACCCAGAGTGATGAGCAGCCAACTCTAGCAACCAGGGAGCAGAGAGGATGAAGGGCCTTGCTCAAGGGCCCAACATTGGCAGCTTGCTGAGCCCGGGCGAATCCACAACAAGCCTGGAGCTCAAACCGCTGAACCACCACTGCCCCAACTGTTGTCACCTGTTGTATGTTTTTCTAGTAGACTTAGCGAAAGAGAGGCAGAGCAGACATATGAGAGGGGTGATGTCTCTAACATAGGTCACAGAAAAAGAGTGAGACAGGCTAGTAAATGTGCGAATTGTATAAAACATATTACCGGTGATATTACATATTAAGGCTGTGTGATACGGGATTATGAATTTATTGACCCTTGTTTTTAATCCACTCTCATAGGACAGCAACACCCCTGCAGAGTGGAATGGTTCAGCTCAGGTGATGCAGTGGTGGGGCTAACCTTATAAGAAGTAAGGGAAAGGGTGTGTAGGGGGCTAGCTCAAGGATTCTCGCCTCAGACTGTGAGAAGACTGAGGAGAAGGAGTAGAGCTAAACTAGAGAGTATAGTCCTATGGCCTTGCGACCTAAGACTCCTTAAACTTACCTCTGCTGCCATTGAGTCAGGTCAACATTTTAACTTCTGTTTATTTCGTGTTTGTACGTTTTTTAATTCGTGTGTTTTCACCTTGTAAATGAATCACACCGCCTGCAAAGACTTGTCCCATCTTCAGCCTGAAACTGCATTGTACTTGCCCAGTGACTTTGTGTCTCCTCCAGGGGTTCAGCGAAGCATTGTGAGAGGGACAATAATACTTTTTGAATTAAAAAAAAACATTGGGTACAATATTAGGCACAGAACTACTCCATCCTCAGTAATGTCACAGCCATACGTGGCCTGGGAATCCCAGAGAGCATGTTTGGCCTCGCTCTCTCTGGGTGGAAAGCACAATTCTAGTCAGTTAACTAAGCTGACTGCCCATTATCATGCACATTGTTTTACAGTTTCTATGTAATAAATGAAAACTTTTGGCTTTTGAAAGGAAGTGAGTCTCATCACTGTTAAAGTATATGTTTTTTGATGAAATTTTGGCAGTTCTTCCATTTGAAACTGTGTAGGAACCTCCTAAAGTGCTTTGAGGAACCTTCACGAAAAGGCTGTTAGAAGACAAAAGTTCCTTGCAGGTTCCTCCATTGAAAAAAAAAACTTCTAAAAGTTCCTAAAGAAGACCCCGTCTGAAATTACAGACTATTTTAGAGGAAAGAGGAAATTGTGTACATTAGAATTTCCCTGAACTTTCCCTTTAATGGCACCATGGATCACTTGTCTTTTCACACAGAAGGAAAAGAGCACCCATTATGTGGTTGTTCTATAGTCAGAGTCACACTCATTGGCTCACATTTCAGTCTCTCAGACCTTTTTATGTGGTGAGATAATGAAATACATGAAAGCTTTCCGATGACAGATGATGAAGTGGCTCAAATAAAAAGGTCTCAGTGGCAGGTTTATTGGGGTCTTTGCTGGGGACTAGATTTCAGAGGATAACGAGAGTAGAAAATTCAGCCCCCTTTTAGCGCATTCAGTCCGGAGTTACATCACTGGCTTTCCAGAATATTCAACTTCAAGGAAACAGAGGACCAAGCACTGTTCTTTCACAGCAAAACCAATTCAGTCGCACTGGCACTGAGTAACCGTGGCAACCGAGACAAGATTTTGTGCCACTGACAATGAACTGAAGGAGAGAATGATGGCATAAATCTACAGAAAGAAAGGGACATTTGTCCACCACGAGGACACACACCACACCGATTCAGGAAACACTAATAATGGGCCAAAAAAAGGCAGAACTAAGGATAGAACACTCTTTTTTAAATCTTTCAGCAGTAAAAAAGGCAGTTCTTCAGATCCGTTTCTTTAAGAACGCGTTTAGAGGAATGAATTTAGTAGCATGTTTCCCAGCCTGTAGAGAATGTCCTTCTTTCAGGCACACGGCTGTGAGCTCAGCATGAGTTTTTTCACAGAAACAAAAATCAACAGATTTTTTTTTTACTGTACTGGCATGTGGTCACACCAGCATTCCTCCAGCAGGATGGACAAACTTCCGGCAGGGAATTTCCACTATTGAGTCCAGGGCGTCCCTCTACCACTGGCTCTCATCTTCGTCTCTCGAACTTGTATTTAGGTTAGAGGTCCTTCAACCAGGAGATGTTCTGGTGCAGAATAAGGAGCTGGCCATTTTGGAAAAATAGAAGGAAAAGATGCTTGAAACATAGTAAAATAGGGGGGATTTTAAGTCTTTAAACTCCAAAGGCCAATGCGTTGGTCCATGCTCCAGCTACCCACTCTTATTAGTTAGTTAGTTTCTTAGCAGTTACTGAATAGAAAGTCTTAAAATAAGGATGCAGTTCCAGGGGTCAGAGAAGCGCATGTATGTTTGGAAATTGTTAGAATGTTAATATGGAAGCACCTTTTGTAGCACCTTTATTTTTAAAACTTAAACCGTATTAACCCCTTACATCATAAAGCCCACTCTTCCTAACCTCCATAACTACACTACTGTCACATAAACAGTAATGTTATTGGCCCTAAAATTGAACCCTTGGGCACGCCACAGGACATGCTAAATCAAATTGTTACAAATGATCTGTTTGCACATGAATAATAACAACTGAATAATAACCCTAGGGTTTTAGGTGGGGTACTTATTCAGTTATTAGTTTTCTTATTTAATAACTACTATAAACAATTTTATAAAAAGTATTTTTGTAGTTATGAGAGTGAGAAACTGATGTGTACACTCAGCTGAAGATTTGAATTTTAATCATAGATTAAGGTTTAAATTTATTTGGTAATCCATTAAGTGATTTGACACAACCCAACTTTAAATTAGTCCTAGAATAATGAATAATGAATTAGCTGTGAAATCTGACTAATTTAATCCTTGTTAGTGCAGGGCAATGGGTTTAAAGGGTTTGGTTGTACATTTTTAGCTTGTTTTCAGTAAACAAGCATGATTTCTTTGCTGTAACAAAGTATAATAACTAATAGCATATTATCTAACAACAATTAGCATGCTCTGTTTAGATGATCCTTTTCTCAGCAAAAACTAAAGAAACTTTCAGAAGTTCCTTCTCAGGAATAATGATACACTAAGTGTATTTTATCCTGTTGTACAGCAGTATTTTTACTCCTGTTGCTTTTATATGGACTCATTTCCAGACAACCTCAGGCCTTAAGGCCAGTAGAGTCCAGTAAACTGTTCCAGTCTTCTCCTTAACACTGCAGTTTCCCCTTACCCAGTCTCTCTGAGTAGTGAGGTGAAGAGAGCTTTGATTTAACACACTGAAACCTGTTTGGACTGCACAAAAACATAACCAGACGAGCATGCTTGCTACAAAGAGAAAAGAGAAGGAAAAGATCTCAGGAAGACATTCATGATGAATCTATCCATGGGGGGGATTTAGTTCAAAGTGCTGATGTGGGGGATGCAAAAGGAAAGAGAGCAGTGTACAGATGACAGTGGCTCCCAGCGTATGGAAAGCATTACGCCCTGACCTGAGATTTAACCCCCTCCTGTTGATTAACAGCCTATGGGTGCTCCAATGCACCTATCATCAGGCTGCTTAAAAGGTATGGTTAAGGAATATGCGTTCGTTGCTTTTGCAGTGCAACACCACAGGAAACAGATAAGTATTTTGGTCCTTTATTTAAATAGGCTGATACTATATTAACCCCTTAACCCTAGAACACTAACGTTAAAATTAGTAACACCATCACTAACTTTGGGTATATTTTACCTGGTATAAAATTCCAGATAAAATACAGTTTTCATCCATTTATTTTAAAAGTACAACACTGTATGACAAGTTTTGGAACCCTTCTTTAATTTTACAACATACAACATCGCATAAAATAAAAAAAAGGTAGAATTATTGGAAAATCAGGTAATCCTTAACAGGCAATGTCCTAACAAAAAAAATTAATGCTGCTGGGAACTTGGTCTTTGGTCCCCCTATTCCTGGGACATGTGAGCCCTGTCTGGTAAAGGCACAGTCTTCCTGCATCACTGATAACTGTGGGACAGAGAGACAAAAAATGCCATTTTTTGAGAAGGGAAAAAAATGACCAAATTCTTTTGATTATATGAATTTTCTTGGAAAATACCATTAATTGATATTTATTCATTGCCATTATACTAATTAAGGATTATATGCAAATTCTGGAACAATTCTAACTTACCTTATGCCTTACATGCAGTCAGTACAGACAGGGTAGTAATGGCGAGGGCACACTGGTCGATGGCAGACATGACACCTGTGTTGTGTCTTCCTGTCCGAGCCTGTGGGGCAGTCAGCACACCTCACTAAGGGACCTCCGCTTTCTGCTGCCACTGGTCCAACCTCTCTAGCAGTAGTGCCAGGTGTAGGAATGTTGCACACAGTGCAGATGAGAATTCTGAGCTGACTGGACAGACTTAAAGAAGGTAGTCTCTGCTCTGCCCATGGCTTGATAAATGCCATTGCCAAAGCCTGCATATACTGCTCATTAGTGGGTCACTTCTCCTTAAGGCATTCTCCTTGTGAATTATCCATGAGTTTATCACACCAGCGTTCATCATGCCATATAGCACACACAGTGGCCACCTCTTGGTTTTTGTTTTTTTCACTTGTTAGCATGCCATAGTAAAAATGCCTGATACAGGATGACAGCTGTGGATGAAATGGGGCAGAGAACGTGGCCGGCCTGAATGTTGTTTCCCTTGAAAAGTGCAAAGAGCGCCTGATTTAAACACACAAACACTAACATCGGGTAAATTCCACCCATAAAATATGTTACTCTCTATCACTAACGCTGGGTAAAAATCACCCAAACGCATGCCTCTTAAAGAAACCACAGATGGGAGGAGGGAATACCATACCATTAATGACATCAGTGAGTGCCCTGAGGCTACCCAAAGTCCCATGCAACTCAAACAGCAGCAACACAATGAAAATCACATGACAAAAATTGTGTGGGTGAAAATCACCCGGCGTTAGCGTTCTAGGGTTAAACAGCCTATGTGTCATTACTAACTTCTATTACTAAAGAATAGCCCCACCAGTTTGTATAGAAGGCCTTGTAGTTTCTGCATTAAGGGGTTAATGTAATATACTTTCTATAGGAAAAGCAAACTACTCAGGCTACTCTGGGATCTCCTTTGACTCTGTTTACACCTGGTGCCAGATACCTCGGGACACCTTCAGACCATTCCTTTAATGGGACTTAAAGGAATGGTCTTGCAGACTTTAAAGCAGCATTATGCGAGAATTAGCATAATGCTGCTTTAAAGGATCTGCTGCTGTCTTGACGCCAGATACCTCAGGACACCTTCAGACCATTCCTTTAACGGGACTTAAAGAAATGGTCTTGCAGACTTTAAAGCAGCATTATGCGAGAATTAGCATAATGCTCCTTAAAGGGTCTGCTGCTATCTTGGTGCCAGATACCTCAGGACACCTTCAGACCATTCCTTTAATGGGACTTAAAGGAATAGTCTTGCAGACTTTAAAGCAGCATTATGCGAGAATTAGCATAATGCTGCTTCAAAGGATTTGCTGCTGTCTTGGTGGCAGATACCTCAGGACACCTTCAGACCATTCCTTTAAGTCCCATCTTGCAGACCTTAAAGCAGCATTATGCGAGAATTAGCATTTACCCACCTGAACTCTCCAAGCATTTCACTTACTGAAGACCAGTTTGGAGGCAAAATACCACCAAATCAGCAGGAAATAATAATAATAGCTGCATTGCAGGCTTGGCATAACATCACCAGTGAAAATCGTTAGCATCTGAATGAAAAATGAATGAATGATGGTGAATGATAAAGATTGAGAACCAAGTGCTAAACATTAAAAATAAAAACTTGTACAATTCATAATTTCTTAACAGCATTTGAATAGACCAGCTATCCTTTATATTGTGTCAAAATGTAAAGGTGATTGGCCAATAGAAATGGTCCAAAATGATTGAAATTGAATAAACTCTTTTTCCACTGACTTCCATTGAAAGTTAAGTCTGTATTTTCCTTCCCCTTTAAAGTTGCCATTTCAAACAGGATGTAAAATAAATATTTGTAGCTGCTACACTATGTTTTTTTTTCTGTGTTCAATCCAACAACAATGACATGATCACAAACACTTGTCAACTGTCAGTGTTTGCCATTGTGTTGTTTGGTATGAAGCAGCGTGACCCTACACCTGTCATCAGTATCAAAGTCAATATTGTAACGTTATAAAAATCTTACTTGTGATCTCAAAAATCATTCATTTAAAACATCTGCTTTTAATTCTTTACTTAGCTGTGTAATTTCCACTCCACACTGTGTTTACACATTACCACTGACTCATGACATCAGTCCCCGGGGCTACTTGAAATGTGCTTGTGACAGGAAGCTATTTTTTTCTCCTCTAAACAATACATTTGGATGTGAGGGGGAAATGTGGAACAATATGTGGAACACAGGAAGAGTGGGAGGATGTAATGATGAAACTTTTTTAGCCCACTTTAATCACCATGAATAGCTCAACATATTAATTAATCATAAAGATGCAAAAGTAAGACAAAAAACTGTTAAATAAAGACCTTTTTCTACAGTCAAGCACACAAACAGCACACACCTTAAACAGTACATACCCCAGTTACAAAATGGCAAAAAGCTAGCTGAGCACTGTATGCTGCTTAACTGTTACTTTTGGCTGCTGGGGAATGTCTTCAGAGGGCAATACTGGCAGGTTGGACTGTTCCCTTGGGACAGATTAGGCTAAAGACAGAAAGGAAACGATTAAATGTCAGTAGAGTTAGTGCATCTAAACCGCCCCCCCTACCTCTGTTAATCAGTAACAGTGAAAGGGCTTAGGGCGTCCAGGATGGAGCCTCATAAACTCCTTTTTTTCTCCGTAATTAACATTGAAATAACCATGCAATGCAATTTGTTCCAAGGTAGTTTGGAATCGACCTTCTAAAAACACCAAGACTCAGCAAGTAAGCATCTTTGTTTTGATGGAGTGTGGTTTTTATAAATACAGAAAAACAAGATCATTAATAAAGATAAATATATATAGCCTAGAGAGAGAGAGAGAGAGAGAGATAGTAAGTAGAAGAAACTGTGATGATTTACGTGTCATGATGAGTTTCTCTGAACCTCTCAGTTCTTTCAGATGCAACAGAACAGTGAGTCTGACTTGCCGCCACATGGCAGTCTGACCACAAAGCTGCAGACAGTCCACTGAAAAAAACCAACTGTTCCAAAGGCCCACCGCCCAGACTGTCACACACTGTTAGGCAAAAGGCCTGTGCATGTTAATGTCTCATTCTGCCATGGTGGCAGCTGTGCTTCTGACTGATTATGAAAGTACAAAAATATCATAAATTCAAATATATATAATAACATAATAACAAACATTCCAATTGATTTGCACTTTTTTTAGGGTTGAACTGTTTTGGCCATTTTATTAGAAATAGCTACCATATATTTATGCCAGTGCAATACACACTGCCTCTGTGGTGTCATCTCCATCTCAACACACCATTACTCCACCCATATCTCTGACAGAATTCAGTAAGCGCCTTACTTCTGTGTGGGCACCTTGCACCGGTGTGGGCAAAAAAACACTGAATTGACAAAAAGCTTACAGATAAGAAACTTGCTAAAACAACAGTTAACACTGGTAGTAAAGAGAGTAAAGTAATGTTTAGGGTAAACTGCCTGCAGAGCAATATATGCAATACAGGTGCTCTTATCTCCACTAACACAGGTAGTGACTGATAAACTCGGACAGTGAATATGCTTGACTTTTCTCACATTAGCAAATTGTTATGAGACAAAAGTGATGAGGTTTTGAAATTCATTGTCTCTGGCCACACGCCACTGCTACACCAAGACAAATCTACACAGTCATATCAGAATATTATAACCTCCCCTGGCTTGGATGACACTAGCGAGATGTCATGACATAGACTGTGTTAGGTAACAGAAGGAGTTTGTTATTCACTGGTCCACAGTGGTGCATCGATTTCTCTGTACCTCTTGCTGGAGTCATCGTTTCCCTCTGGCATCAGTGGCCTTTGGGGCACCACTGTTATGCCACTGGGAGGAATATCCCACAAAGGTAGCAGTTTCCAAGATGCTACCACCCTATATCCGGTACCCTATTTTCATGCCCTTTTGAACATCAGTCTAATCACGTCCTTTGCTTGTGATGATCGTTTTGCACACTGCTACAACTGACTGGTGTGCCCACTTCTGTGATGCCCAGGGGTTTATAATATTCTGATATAACTGTGACAGTGGGCGAAGGGTGGTAGCATCTTGTTAACCACTAACTTTGTGGGATGTTATAGAGCTGCTGTAGTGGCAAGAGGTACAGAACAAATCAACACACCACAGGATCAGTTAACCCCATAATGCAACACTTTTTATATGGTTAACCTCTATAATGAAAATCTTCCATTACTTAATACAGTTCATGCCACAACATCTCACTAGTGTCATCCAAGCCAAGGGTGGCTATTAGGTAGGTGGTCATAATATTCTGATACGTGTGTCTAATCTTGACTAATTCACCTTTAAAGGCAATGGCCATTCGTAAACCACAATGGTTAAGTGTCCAAATCTATTATTTCAGCATACCCAGTGTGTAAGAGTAAAATACATAACAAATACTGATCCATGTCACGCTGGTCGAATATTTGGCCTTTGATATCCATAACAAGTACTTTGATTGTTGAAATGAAAATGTGCAATTATGTTTTCCTGGAAATAAAACCTGGGTAAAGAGTACAGATCTTCCAAAATAATCCTTAAGTAACATTCACTTGAGTATTTTCCACTGCTACTCTTCAGTGTGAGCCTTCACTGGACCATTTGCTCATGTCTATCACAGAAGACAGTTAACTTTCCTGAAGACCAGGAGTGTAATGAGGATAATGGAGGGATGGCACAGGAGGACCCTCAATCTTCCCTCAAAGCTTTAAGGCAGTGGGGAGATAAGGAGCCATTACCCTGCTCTGAGTAGAGGATGTGTTTATCAGAGTTCAGCAGAGGCCTTAAAACCAGCGGCCTCAGAACAGCAGTAAGGGGCCTCTCAGAGCTCCAGCACTACTGAAAATACCCTGCCTTTAAACAACAGAGCAGAACTAAAGGCCAAGTGCACATTAGCCACTGAAGCAAAACTCATAGATAAAGCAGCTGTCATCTCTTGGATGGGACTCAGTGGGAAAAAGCTTTTGCAGCCATTGATGTTTTCAAAAGGACAAAGGTCAAAAAGTCAACTGCGCGTCTATAAATCTGTTGATGGAGCCTCTCTTACATTATTAGTTTACCCCTTACCTTGAATATAGCTGATCAGGTTGGCCAAGTCATAAGATTAAACATGTTGTTGTATTGCTATTAAGCCAATGCAGCTAAGAATAAATAAAAGAAGCTTAAATGGGAATTCTATTAAGTTCCCAGAAAAGTATGCCTAAAATAGACTTAAAGCCTGTTCTTGTGAAACTAACTTTCCCACAGAAAGTTACACAGAAACAGAAAGTTATGACACAAACCACAATCCAGATTTACCATTAATTCACCATGATCAGCATTTCACATTAAGATGTAATGAAACATGTATAGCTGTGATCAAAAAATACATATTATATCAAAAATACAATCACCATGTACATGAATGTCATGGCAAAATTGGGATTTAGTGATTTCTTGAACTATTCTTTTTTTGGGGTGATTTTGGGGTGAGTTTTCATTATTGGGGGTTTTCTGAAATTAACACAGGGTCAAAATGACACATACAGCACACATAATGTTTGGTTAAATTTTCATGAGCAAGTTGCACCATCATCAGATACTTTCAATAGCCATCAATAAGCTTCTATCAGAATTCTGGACGAATATTTGACTTCTTTTGTGGGAAGAATTGGTAGAGTTCTATTTATTATCCTCTGTCTGTACTGTGTTGTGTTGTCTGTCCGCACTTGTTTGTTTGTGTTGCACTTGTGTCTTGTATGCACTGTCTATGTTGCACCATGGTCCTGGAGGAACGTTGTTTCGTTTCACTGTGTACTCTGTATGTAGTTGAAATGACAATAAACCCACTTGACTTGACTTGACTTGACTTAAATGTTTTGGTTTCCTTGCACAGACCCGAAAGGGCCTTCATGACTTTGGGAAAGTGATTCCAAATGCTTACTATTTGACTTATCCATTCCAAAGCCACCTCTGATGTGTGTTTGGGGATTATGAGGTAATTCTGGCATAGCCCCAGAGCATGACCACCACCATGCTTAATAGTTGGTACAGTGTTCTTGGGGTTGGGGGACGGCTCACCTGTACTGCTCAGAACATACCCCTGGTCATTATGAGCAAAGGCTTGGACTTTGGCAAAGTGGCTACACCTCCTAATAATTTGTACTTACATACAGTTGTTTGAACTGATGAGCTGGGAATCAGCGCTTGTGTAATCTATAGATCCACTAAAGATGTATGCACTTTGTGCAAAACTGTGTGTATGTATATTTTTGACCCTGTATGGACAATGTAGACAACACATAATGCCTGTATGTGTTAATGTCAGGAAAAGTCAAAGATCCAGTGTACTAAATTTGATTTCTTTTGTCCCACTGTTCTAGAACTGTCTTCCTTATTTAAACTGTTCTAGAATGCCTGCCTGATTCACACTTTTCGAGAATGTCTGCCTGATTCACACTGTTCTAGAATGTCTGCCTGATTCACACTGTTCTAGAACTGTCTCCCTTATTTAAACTGTTCTAGAATGTCTGCCTGATTTACACTGTTCTAGAATGTCTGCTGATTCACACTGTTCTAGAATGTCTGCCTGATTATCACTGATCTAGAATGTCTGCCTGATTCACATTGTTCTAGAATGTCTGTCTGATTCACACTATTCGAGAATGTCTGCCTGATTCACACTGTTCTAGAATGTCTGCCTGATTCACACTGTTCTGGAATGTCTGCCTGATTCATGGTATTCTAGAATGTCTACCTGATTTATAGTATTCTAGAATGTCTGCCTGATTCACACTGTTCTATAATTGCCTACCTCTTTAAACTGTTCTAGAATGTCTGCCTGATTTACACTGTTCTAGAATTGCTGACTTCTTTAAACTGTTCTAGAATGTCTGCCTGATTCACACTGTTCTAGAATGTCTGCCTGATTATCACTGTTCTAGAATGTCTGCCTGATTGTCACTGTTCTAGAATGTCTACCTGATTCACACTGTTCTAGAATGTCTGCCTGATTATCACTGTTCTAGAATGTCTGCCTGATTGTCACTGTTCTAGAATGTCTACCTGATTCACACTGTTCTAGAATGTCTGCCTGATTCACATTATACTAGAATGTCTGCCTGATTATTACTGTTCTAGAATGTCTACCTGATTTACACTGTTCTAGAATTGCCTACCTCATTCATACTGTTCTAGAATGTCTGCCTGATTCACACTGTTCTAGAATGTCTGCCTCATTCACACTATTCTAGAATGTCTGCCTGATTCACTCTGTTCTAGAATGTCTACCTGATTCACACTGTTCTAGAATTGCCTACTTCTTTAAACTGTTCTAGAGTGTATGCCTGATTCACACTGTTCTAGAATGTCTGCCTGATTCACACTGTTCTAGAATGTCTGCCTGATTCACACTATTCTAGAATGTCTGCCTGATTCACACTGTTCTGGAATGTCTGCCTGATTCACACTATTCTAGAATGTCTGCCTGATTCACACTGTTCTAGAATGTCTGTCTGATTCACACTGTTCTAGAATTGCCTACCTCATTCATACTGTTCTAGAATGTCTGCCTGATTTACACTGTTCTAGAATGTCTACCTGATTATCACTGTTCTAGAATGTCTACCTGATTATCACTGTTCTAGAATGTGTCCCTCATTAAAACTGTTCTAGAATGTCTCCCTCATTAAAACTGTCCTAGAATTTCTGCCTCATTCTCACTGTTCTAGAATTGCCTTCTTCATTCACACTGTCCTATAATGTCTGCCTGATTCCCTCGATTCTAGAATTGTCTACTTCAATCACACTGTTCTAGAATTATCTTATTTATTCACAATGTTCTAGAATGTCTGCTTGATTCACATTGTTCTAGAATTATCACCTCATTCACGCTGTTTTAGAACTGTTTCCCTCATGGGTTGTTTTTTCTTCTATTAACAACAGATGTTGTCACTGAACAACCCAATCCAATATTATCATCAGATTCACCTCCATGATGACTGTATGCTAACTTGCCAACCACAACAGTAGGCTCACTGGTCATTTTGTCTATTTGTGGTGTAGACATTGTGACCCCTGGTTTCCATCACCACCACTGAAAAGGTCTTGGTGCGGTGAACCCCGGTCTCCTTCCTAACCACTTGCTACATGTAAATCCGTGAGCTCCCCCGGATTCCACTACCTTCTGAGCGGGACTTTTCACAGTTGGCCGCTCTACACCACAGTAGTACTCACCAAATCACTCTGAATGACTTTGTTTACATCTTAAACCCCAAATTAAGCAGAAATTGCACTGCATTCACTGTGAGCCTAAATCACAACATGCTTACCTCAAACCACATCAAGCTGACTTGCTGATGTGGGTTAAGACACACTGTCTAGAGAAATGACAAACATATGTCAATTGTGTCTATACGTTGGTCCACTTCTCAGACCCCAAGCATGTGTGGGCTGACGGACTTTGTTACGGATATTGGGAAATCTTATACCATGAATGAAAGGACAAATACAATACAAAAAAGACAGCCACTGAACTGAACATCAGAGTTCTCAAGGAAGTGACTGGGCCCCTTACATTGCTTTTTTTTACAAGCAATAACTCTCATTCTACAAGATGCTGATGGTTAGTGGGGCACGCTTAAATAAAGAAGACCTGACCTCTGGTCCTGTTAGTTGAACTGCCCTCTCTGCCCTCTCTGTCTTCCGGAGCTCTGGACAGAATGAGTGATGGTGCTGAAGTGCATGCTGGTCACGGCTCATTGGAGGAACATTAAGATTTCGCTTCAGTTCAGTTGGCAAACTGAATTTCACAGAGGTCCAACCACAACACAAATGAGACTATTTATGCAAGTACAATCAAATCTGATGACTACTTTCAGAAAAGCGTGTATTTTGTTCGACTTTCTGAACCAGTGTGTGCAGGAGGTCGTTACTCGATTTACTGACCTCATTATGTAAACAGTGTGATACAGAGCTGTGTTCTGAATATAGGTGCAACAAATTTATCATGGAGTTATTTAAATTCAAGCAGAATAAGCCATTTGGACATCTTGCAGTCCCATAGCAACATCACCTGCAAATTTTCACAGCAACTAACCAGATCAATACTTTCTCAGTTCTCAATACTTACCATGAAGATTTATTAGTGTCGCCTAGGATGTTATGGTGTCTGGGGATTAGTTTGTGCAAAACAATTTCTCACATTTGACATGATAAACTAGCCACAAAATTACCTTGCACATGGTTTTCAATGGCTTAATAAAGAATAAAATAAGTAATATAACAAATAACATGAAATCTAAAATAATAAAATCATAAAAAACTGTAATAAAAGCATAATGTTGGCATATGTCAGCTACACAGATCTGCTTGTATCTGCTAGTCCGATTAAATATGTCTACTTGTAGTGACTTCAGACAGGTAGGTGTTTGTAAATGTAGCCAACAGTTACGCTTGGTAACTGGTGGCTACATTTAGAAAACACCTACATGTAAAAAAATGTGTTTTTCTTTCAGCATATTCCTGCTTTCACAACTAAAAACAAGCCTCAGTAACTGAAGTCATGGAAATGAAGCGTTGGTGGATGAGATCAGGATAAAATAAACTAAACATGAGCCTTATTTGTATGAAATACCTCAGCGTGCAGTTCTGTGCTGAATCTAAACTTGTGTGTAGCGCCACCTGTAGTCCAGGAGCAGTGTCTTACCCACTTACAGAATGGAAGGACATGTCGAGACGTTTTTACTTGAACAGGTTTTATATGGGCCTTGAGCGGAACGTTTTTCTTTGCGGAAGTTTCTCTGCTCAAATACTGCCAGTTCCGGCTAGCATATGATAAGCTAGCAAGTACTTAAAAATGCTGAGAAAAAAAACACAGTTAGTGTGACACACTGCTACACTGTGTCTTTGAATTTATATATATATATATATAAATATATATATATTAATATTAGTTAGATTTTTTGAATATATATTCTTTAATAGAACCCCTTTCTCACAACTATGAAGATGTTTAATGAAAGCTGAATGTCAAGCTTATCAGCTGTTACACCAATACTGCAGCCATTATTCTGTATTGTTGTTATTGCAGACAACACAACTGGCTGTCCTGCTGTTTTCATCTATTTCAAGTATTTCCACATTGCAGATTTTTAACCTGCTTTATTAATGTTTGCAAACACATCTCACTGACATGGAGATTGCTTATTTACTGTAAGTCATCTGTATGACAGTGATGTTCAGTCAAAACAGCACAATGGTGTAAAATAGCCTTAATAACGAACTGGAATTGCACCAGGCTTAATATAGACAGATTCACTACAATATACCTGGGTCAGCTCTGATACTGAACTTTAGCATCAGATCACAGCATCCCTACTTACAGAAGTAGCTCAGCACACTGCTCTCCGTGATTGACCACCATCTTCACATTAGAGAATCCAATAAGTTCTGAATAATCTGTCACCATGTGTGCGGAGGTGCATGTGCTCAGAGGAGTGGATTTCAGCTGTGTGGACAGCACTGGCCTTGGCTCCCTATTCCTGGCCCTTTCATCTTCATCATCATTTCAGCAACGCATGTGTGGATCTGTATGGAATATCCTAGAATTCCAGGTTCCATGTGCTCTGTTTCAAACTTTAAGCAGATTTCACACAGTTCAGCCTGTTCTCTTTTATTAACACTGCTGTAGTCATTCACGCTGTTCTAGAATATTCTGTTAATCACACTGTTCTAGAATGTTCTCCCTCATTTACTGTTCTAGAATTATATGTCTTTCACACTGTTCTAAAATTGTCTGCCTTATTTACACTTTACACTTTTAGAATGTCTGCCTCATTCACAGTTCTAGAATGCTCTTCCTTATTCAATGTTCTAGAATGGTTATCACTTTCACAGTGTTCTAGAATTGTCTGCCTCATTTACACAGTTCTAGAATGTTTTCCCTCATTCACTGTTCTAGAATTGTATCTCTTTTGCACTGTTCTAGAATGTCTGCCTCATGCACACTTTTCCAGAATGTCTGCCTCATTTACACTGTTCTAGAATGCCTGCCTCATTTACACTATTCCAGAATGTCTGCCTCATTTACACTATTCCAGAATGTCTGCCTCATTTGCACTATTCCAGAATGTCTGCCTCATTTACACTGTTCTAGAATGTCTGCCTCATTTACACTATTCCAGAATGTCTGCCTCATTTACACTATTCTAGAATTTCTGCCTCATTTGCACTATTCCTGAATGTCTGCCTCATTTATACTATTCCAGAATGTCTGCCTCATTTACACTGTTCTAGAATGCCTGCCTTATTTACACTATTCCAGAATGTCTGCCTTATTTACACTATTCCAGAATGTCTGCCTCATTTACACTGTTCTAGAATGTCTGCCTCATTTACACTATTCCAGAATGTCTGCCTTATTTACACTATTCCAGAATGTCTGCCTCATTTACACTGTTCTAGAATGCCTGCCTCATTTACACTATTCCAGAATGTCTGCCTTATTTACACTATTCCAAAAATTTCTGCCTCATTTACACTGTTCTAGAATGTCTGCCTCATTTACACTATTCCAGAATGTCTGCCTCATTTGCACTATTCCAGAATGTCTGCCTCATTTACACTGTTCTAGAATGTCTGCCTCATTTATACTATTCCAGAATGTCTGCCTCATTTACACTGTTCTAGAATGTTCTCCCTCCTTTACACTGTTGTGTTTTTATGTGCATTTCACCAGCTGAGAGATACAGAACTGGCCTCTGAAGCGAAACAGTGGTCTGAGGTGGTTGAGTAATATTAAAGGATTTTACACAACTCAAGTTAGGCAGTGTTACACAGTGTTTTCTTGCCTGTTTTACCAAAGTTACACAGTCAAGTTTCTGCTGTGCTGAGCATGGAGTAGCGAATTGTCCCTATTACAGATAGGAAGAGCACCAATCTGATTCTGAAGCTGTTATTTTAAGGTAAAAATGCTACAAAACACTGCTTTAAATACAGATACAAAAGCAGACTTATTAACATTTATTATTAAAACTTAATAATAAGTCTTTTTACTTTTACTCAGCTTAAATGTTCAAACACAGATTTTCTTCTGCCATGAGCATTCCTCAAATAAACAGTAATTAGCTGGAATAACATCATTAGCTAAACAAAACGGAACCATGTGTATCATCAGCTTGTGTCTGTTTTACTGAGATGCAGTCCTCCCATTGACCCCCCCCCCCACACACACACACACACACACACACACACACACACTTTGTGCTGGATGTTCTCCATGATCTCAGCTCTAAGGCAGGCAGCTATGACAGGCATGGTGGGGATGCTGGCACTGTCCAGTTCTTCTGATGCCAAGAGTTAGCTACATTTGTTAAATTGTGTGCAGTGATGTGGGCATCAGACCAACTAATAAGTCTTTATCAGGATGCTTTTGTGAGAGGGATGTTTCAGCACTTGCCAGTGGACTAACAGCCCAATCAATCCAAGAGCTACTTAGAGGAGCTTTTATGCAAGGAAACCATTATCCTGGCAGACAGAATCGAATTAAAATGTCACAATTTCTCTTAATAATACCATGAGATGACAGGCTTCTGACGCTGTATGCCTTTAATGTCACTGTGTTCATGTTTATAGCACAAAACTAGGGTGCAAAGTCTTGGCGCTGGCATGTGTGGCAGATAGTTGTAGAACGTGTACATTATCAACAGGTTAGGTATAACTGCCTGTCACTGTCCTTAAAACTGCAGATATCTACATCTAAATCCTCCATAGCTGCTTTCTCCAGACCACTCTCCCTTGAGGTCAGCTTATAGTAGACCCCCACCTCTCTTCTGCAGACTCCTTACAGCAGCCTGTTGATGTCGAACACTCTGCAGCCTCTTCAAAGGCCTATGGCCGCCAGCAGAGGCCCAGTGCAGGAAGCAGTGCTGGCAGGGCTTCAGAGGAGCCGGGCGGCTGGCTGCTTCTCCCCACACCGTTCCCCCTGCTCCCTTCTGGTAGACCTGCTTCATGGGACAGGCAGCACGTGGACTGCTCCTCCTGATGACCCCACCAGTGCTGTAGTCTTGTCTCAAGCAGTGGAGGGAATACAGTAATTACCTGACCTGATCATGGTTAGGAAGACTAGCCTGGCTAGCACATGGAAATTGAACTGAAACACTAGCTATCTAAATATATACGTGTGATACAGTGGCGCAACGGATAACACCAGTTCCTGCCAGTGAGCCATATGGGAGACTAGGGTTGCTGCGCTATGTTGGCCCACCTATGTAATACGAGATTGTATGGAAGTCGCTCTGGCTAAAAGCGCAAGCTTGATGCCATAAACAGAAATGTGTGGATACACTGATTTGCTAGCCCAAACATACTTCCTCAAGCACACAGCAGTATAACTAAAAGACTACCTACATAAATAGCCTATAACTAAATGCTATACAGAGGTCTAGTCTGAAGTAGCTTCTGACACGATGTAAACAAGACTGTAACAGCAGTAACATTACTTAGCTATCTACATAACTGCAAATGAGCCACAAATGTTATATTATTTAGGGTGACCATACATCCTTTATTCCCAGATATGATTCTGGGAAGTGCTTCCAGTTTCTGGGAAATGCTTCCGGCCATATTTGACATTTATTTTAGCCTTTGTTTCAACAGCCGCTACTATCCCACCTTCTCCCCGCCACTATTGGTCAACATGTACCTCCAGCTACAAACTGCCTCCCACCACAGCCAATTGACTAGAGCCCAAAAATGTCTAAACATGAATAAACACAAATCTTATTCCAACATAAATTTTATTCATGTATTTATTTATTTTTTAACCTTAGCATGAAAACAACTTTGGGTAAAAGCTGATAAAACTATAACAGGTTATAAGTCTTGGTTAATGAGCAAATATTTATGTATTAATGTTCGTTAACATATTTGCATGAACATATTTGCCCCCCCCCCCTCCCCCCAGTTTCCTCTTTTTTGAAAACCTCTATCTATGGTCACCCTAATTTATGGTGTCATTTAGCTTCAAACATATGTCTGAATGCTTTATTAAATGTCTTTATGGGGCAAATTTTGCTAGACTATGAGATATAAGCTTTTTTGTAGAACTATTAAAGCAATCTCTCACAGAACATTGTGCATTTAAAATAAGTACATCATCACTGTCACAGAAAAATCTCATCAAATCTCCAAACTTTTACAGAAAAAGAAAAAAAAATATTATTAACCTTTAATGAATGTCAGTTTGAAGCAGTTCTATTGGTCAAATCTTCATGAAATTGAACAACAGCAAAAATGGAGATACAAGGTTTTTGCATGACTGCACCAAAATGAAAAGTTTAGTTTTTCTAGTGGGTATATGGATTACGTGAATATGCCATACACCTCTGGATCCACTGCACATGACCATGAAATGGTTTTCAGCACTAATGTACAGGGCTCTGAACCTGGTGTGAAGTTCAGAGGGAAGGCATAAAGAGCATGAAAGCTGTTGTAAATCATGACCATAGACCAATGGCCGATGGAGTGTAATAAAGGAGGAGGAACAGGAGCTCACCATATTCCCCTGGGCCTGAGATGCACAGTAGGTGAGGAGCACTGCTGATGTTAATATCTGAACAGCAGAGTAGCCAATAAATCTGCAGCATGTCCCAGACAGTGTTTCCCAATGACATACAGGACAAGGGAGCTCTTCCAGCGTCTGCTGACTCGTCTTATTTATTGCTTAGCTCATTCATCTTTATACTGGGCAGGAAAGATTGTATAGCATGTACAAATATGTTAAGCTGCATGACTTATCAGGCAAGCCCAGCTGTGCATCAAGTGTATAAATCACTGATGTTAAATTCTACAGACATTAATATGATACATACCAAAAATGAAACAAAAAAAAAAAAACCTACTAGAATAAAATAGACTAGAAATCTTCAGGTTTAAATGAAAAAAAAAAATCAGTTGGGACTAGTTGGACCAAACTAAACATGTAATCTATTCTATCTGCCTGTCAGAGTATTATTCACATTTATACCACAATTATTTCTAACCGTAAAAGCTGATGCAATATATGACCAAAAATATGTGGACAATATTCTTAACTTCACATATGTTTGCCCCACACTTTGCTAACAGGTGTATGAAATCAAGCACATAGCCATACAGTCTCTATAGTCATAGGATGTTACAAGTCAGTTCATGAAATGTATACCTTACTAAAGCTGCCCTAGACAACAGTAAGTGCTATTATTGTGGAATGGAGAGATGTATAAATAAAACCAACAACAGTTCAGCCACAAAGCGTCAAACTCAGTGGCCGTTGTGTGCTTAAAGGGGTAGTGAGTAAAAATCACCTAAGCTTCTGGGAAATTACCACTAGTGTCAAACTGCCTCTGGACGCAACATCAGCACAAGGAGGGTGCAGGAGCTTTAATGACATGCCTAAGATTGCGATCATATACTAAATGTCGCCAAATGGACTCTGGAGCAGTGGACCTGTGTATCTGCCAGTCTGAGGGATGAATGTAGGTTTGGCAGACACCAGGAGAACACTACTGGATTGTAGAGTGCCGAATGAGTTCCAACTGCAGAGTGCCCTTTCCAACAATCCAATCCTATCTAACAATCCAATCTTGTGGAAAGCCTTCCCAGACAAGCGTATTTATGGTCATGGTTTTGGGATGGGATGTCCAACAAGCTCAAATAGGTGTGTTGGTCAGGTTGCCATGTATCTGCTGACCACTGGCTGCTAGGTAGCAACACTGGAACTACATTTTTGGTTGGACAAATCCAAAAGACAAAGAACATACAGTATTTGCGATTAAATCACGGGGTGTAATAAATGTTTTATTGCTAGAAGCACTTTGGCAGTCGAGTTTTATTCGTGCTGAACTTCAGTGCACAACAGGATACTGGTTCACCCTCATGCTCCAACAAGCTGCCAGTGAAGTTCTTTATGTGTAGTCTACTACCCTTGTTCCTGCCTTGCAGGCTCTCACTGTTCTCAACTACGTGGAGGAAATCCAAAAAACCCTTCGCCTTGTGTGGCCTGATTACAATGCGAAGCCAAAACACAGGCTTTTACTGTGCTACTGTGTTCAGAGTGTGTCCCGGTCCAGCACAGCTACACACAGGAAGCTGAATTGCAAAAGTCACAGATTTTCTCTAGACTTTTAGATTTAGTCACGTTAGTTCTGATGCAACAGTGCTAATCTTGAGACCAAACACATCAGTGTTCTACAAATCACTCCTTAGCGAGGTTCTGTACAAACAATAAAGCTATGCATTGAGATGAGTTGACTCTAAAGTGTTCCTTTTTACTGTACTATATGAAGAATGCATTATTTTTGTCTATGTAATATCATCAAAGTAAGTTCTCTAAATGACTGTCTGAATGAACTGACAGAAGTTTAACCCCTTAATGCAGAAAGGCTAAGGTGTATTATTTGGTAACTACAGGGACTATTGGGTAACTGGTGGGGCTATTCTTTGGAAATAGAAGTTTGTAATAACTCATTCGGCCGGTGGCATATGCTTTTGCATGATTTCTGTACAAATCAAAGTAAAAATTGATGTTCCATTTCAGCACTCTTTCAGTGCATTAAACAATAGTGTGGCAACAAGTACACTGTAGTGCACTGTAGCATCTTTGAGATTAGTATGCCTGAGTCTGCTTATGTTTCACTAGGGGAAGCTGGGGTCTGGCTATGCATCACACCGGTCATAACAGCAGAAGGGAACTCTACTAAGTACTAAAGACGCTTGTCAAGAAGGGGTTGAATAATTCAGAGACTGCTGTCGCCTTTAACGGTGGTATTCTGTGTTGAATGTGGAGAAAGCACTTGTTCTGTTAGCTGTGTTGAGCTGTTAAAGAAATTGGCCTGGTTTGATTGGGTTATTGCAAACAGCTGAAAATTTGTATGTTTTTCTAATAAAGCTTATTTGCAATGGCGGTTGAATAATTTTGACTGCAGCTGTAATACCTCTAACATAAAGCAGTGTGAGATTCATGCTTGTGTTCTCAGCTCCCACTACTTGAGTGAAGAAGACAAAATTACACAGTTTTAAGCACTTATTTGGCCAACCTTAGGCCAAAACAGATTCAATCAGTGCCAAATAATAAAAAAAAAAAACATGAATCATATTTTCCTATTGAATTGAATGGAAAGTAAAAGCTGCAACTGAATATGACTGAGAAACTCTCCAAAGAAGACAGTGTCCATGAATGTCTTGGCTTGACTTACTTCTCAGCAATGTGACCCCACTCAGTGAGAACGTGACTGCTGCAGAGAACACATGTGAACTTTTGGAAAATCTAACCCACCCGCCCTTTATGAGACCATAACTTGAGACAGGGTTATTTCAACACTGTTAAGAGAGGTAGCTTCCTGTGTGAATGCACACTGCTGCATCTGTCAACTGCAACACCTCCTCTGCAACAACATGTGCAGGATGTCAACAGCTCACTCGAAAGGAGATGACTGTTGTTTCTTCTGCATGTTTACACTCTAAACCCTATGAATACCTTCAATGTTTGACTTCTCAAATATAAAATTCTTATTATAACTAAAGAATAGCCCCACCAGTTTGTACAGAAGTCCCTGTAGTTACTGATTTATTACCTGGCTATGTAATAAATAAGCTTTGCTGCATTAAGGGGTTCATATTTATACTGCCCCTTTAAAGGGCATGTGTTTATGCATGTGATCTATATAAAGAAGTGTCAATACATTAAGACATATGTTCTGTGCATGTGGGGGTATTATAACTGGGAGATGCGGTGGTGGATTAGCCAAGACAGGTTTGGCATATGACTTGGTGACTTGTTTCTTTGGTTTTGCACTGAAGCTACAGGGCTAATGAAGTTAATAACCTTCGGAAGCTTGTAGCTGCCAGTTGGCCAAAAACATTTCAGTTGGTCATTACCATTCATTTCTATTCTGACACTAAGGCAATATCACAGTTTTTGAGAACATACTTCCAACATGACCGTCGAACCCTTTGAAGCTTACAGCTGGCAGTTAGTCTTGTGCAAACTGCATGTCTACAGCATAACATGCCTGCCTCCAACTGCACTGAGTAGTTTATTATTCTCAAATAGACTTATTTATGTGGTTTCTGACACTGTACAGCCTATTCAAACTGGATTAGTTTTGCCTGGGGAGGAAGTGTACTCTCAGTGATTACCAGTGATATACGTGGTTTTAATCCAGTCTGAATTCTGCAATGTTTTTTAATAGTTGTTTTTACAAATCCTCTGTAATACAAGTGTGTATCTTCTACAACAGGCCAGGCAAGCTTGAAACAGCTTCACTGTCATTTAATAACAAAATCACTCCTTTTTGGCCACCAGAAAAGAAGACTAACTGCTAAAACACACAGTCGCACAGTCCATCTTACCTCTAAGTTTGACATAGGACTACTGTATTGTGATCTACAGGAATGCTGATAATAACCTAAATCGAATCCTAATTAGAATAGAGGTAATGACATCCGGTTATAAAAATAGACTGTCACGTTTCTAGAGAACAGTGCACAGATCACAGTAGTAGCAGCCATACTGAAGGCTACATTTTGGCTGTCCAGTTGACTAAAGTAATGTACTATCTTTATGTATTATTCATTTATTATTTGACAGAGCAGAGCCAGCAAAAAAGGTTAACCACTATAACAGAGCACAATCCGTAATCCTTAAAGTTCTTGTTAATGGCCTAATTAGAATGAAAGTGCAAATGTAGTATCTTAACCTTAACACAGAAAGGCTTATTATAAACTAAGGCATATTATATAGTAACTACAGGGACTTCTGTATAAACTGGTGGGCTGGCTATTCTTTGGTAAAAACAGTTTGTAATAACACTTTCAGTGGGCAGGTGAACCATTGACTGTTTAAGGGGTTAATGTAGGCTACCTTTTTGACCTTTTTGCTCACTTGAATTAGCTCACCCTACCTTCCCAATGCTATTTTAAGCTATGTTTGTTTGAACCTCTTTCATTTCAGTGGGAAAATGGAAAGAGCAAATGAAAAAATAAATAAAAATATACATTACAGTGTTATTAAGCCCTGTAAACTCCCTTTATAAGAGAGTTTGTAGTGTTTTAAAAGTACTCATAAACTAATGTAATCTCCTATCTTCCCTCAGCAGGCATGAATAATTTGGCTCTAGCTTGAGTCATATCCTCCATCTGTTCTGTTTATTATAACAGAGCAAACGTTGCTGCATGCGTTCTCTCACTGGCCGACCTGCAGGTACAGTGAGGGCACAGCTCCATGACGGAAGTGTGTTTTTTCTTGCATTAGACGCAGTACAGCTCTCTTCAACCGCCATCCTTCCTCACACACGCCTCTCACTGTAAATGAGATGCCAGATGTCATTCAGCTCTGGTCTTCAGAGCACAGCCTCCTGCAGCCCTGCTTTGTGCTCAGACCGTCAAACAAATTAAAACCACAAATATCAGAGATGACAGGACGTAGCCTTGAGAATACTTCACTGAAAGCTGAGGAGCAGCTGTGCTGAAAGATGCAAATTCAATAACGTGGAGGTGAAATTCCCAGTGTACTGACTAGGGCTGTAACTATTTATCTAAGGCATCAGATTTAAGGTGGTGAACCTTCCTAAATGGGGAGGACTCTCCTGTTTATATAGAGGCATGGGTTAAAATCTCACTTCTGACAGCTGATTTTCAGGTAATGCTGGTATTAATGAATTGACGGGCAGTTGGTGCAGTGTGGTGGGTAACATCATGGCCCTCCATGCATCAGATGGGTTCAATTCCCTGGCTGGGCTGTATTACTTCAGTAAGTTGTTGGGCAAAACTCCTGAGACTATATTCGTAAGTAACACTAAGTCACTCTGGATAAGAGTGTTTGCCAGATGCCTAAATGTAAGTGATGCGTCGATCTGAAGGTGGTAAATCAACGGCAGCGATTTTGGAATAAACAATTAAGGTGCTGCCAGTTTTAGTTCCAAAAATAACCTTTTAAATGTTTAAATAGGTCGAGCTATTTACCAATTTCAGGGTTGTAAGCACACTTACAGCTCCTTTACCAAATGAATCTTTAAGTAACCTAAAGCCTTTCACCTGTGTTAACTTTATTGTATCAATAATAGGAACATATAGAAAAAGTGTGCTAATTTTGGACTGAAATAAATGTCTATTTTCAAAATTAAAACTGACTAAATAAATTATTATAAATAAATAAATTTTTAATATTTTTTATTGACTATGTTCTAATACTGTTTGAACATTTCTGTGAAAAATCTGTGTATTTGTGTATTTGAACACCTAGCACAGAACTTTCAGTCTGAGCTATTTTAAGAGAACCACATGCATCTGTAAGAAATGCATTTTTACATTTTTACTCAGTTTGAACTGAGTAAATACTCAGTATTAGCATGGCCTAATGCATAGTAAACTGTAATCAATGTTATATGTAGTTCAACAAGTTCAAGTAAAACATAAAGTGCTTAGCAATGTCATGTGAGAGTCACCCTGAAGACTCATAGTTTTATCATCCCATTCACCTATTTTTATCTCCCTCTCTTGATGTCTTTGAGAGTATCATTTGGTAGTAACACGCAGGTAAACACCTCTTGGTGAGGGCTAGCCAGGTTAAAATACAGCTTAAACATGGTAGAGGTAGTTTCAACACAGTGTTACAATCCATGACAAAAGTCCATATTCCTTCATATAGATTCCAAACAGGCAAGGGATAATATACTGTCCTGACTGTGACACCCCCTTATTGTATTAGTTACTAATTTATGTCTGACATCTTTTTAAATGCCACTACAATCTTAAAAAATGCATCATGGACGAGTAGACAAGTCTATCTAGCTGTATGAAGCCTGTCTCGGGTTTAAGAAATAAAACAGCTCTATGGCTGCTGCGTTTCATGAGCATATTTGTGTACTGAAGAACACTTGTGGAGCCCGTTGTGGTCTGCATATAAATTCCCCCATAAAAGAAAAGAACAGGCTAATTTGGGGAACCAGATGTGGCAGTTGGTGGTATAATTAATAACTGCTCTGTGTGTGAGTGTGTGTGTGTGTGTGTGTGTGATCTGACAGATGAATAAGACCAAATGCAATGGAACACAAGCAAACATCTTGGTGTACTTGTTTTGTTATCAATTCTGTGTTTACTACATACAATAACATCTTACATGGACTATTATTACAGTAGCATGTGTGTGTTATTATGTGGTTGGCTCGACTATTCCTGTAACCTTAAAGAGCTGTACTGCCCCCTAGCGTTCCAACTGAATTAACATGCATGGATGCATTTTACAGTAATCTAGAGGATGGGTAAAAAAACACATGATAGTGTTTGGCTTTAACTTACTGTATTTGAAGGTTAATAATGCTGATTTTCATAGCTTCAGTTTCTCCATACTTTGTCAGGCTTTTGCTTTACAGTGGTTGGGATTATGTGGGCGGTGAGAAGCAGAAAATATGAATCTAAACCTTTGAAGTGTAGAAAAATCTGCAAAAACAGTAAGGGTGAGTCTCCTGAAATAACCGCAAGTTGTAATAAAGGTAGAGGTTGGACTCACTAAATGCTATAGATGTTCAGAAAGGCTTTATTAAGGCTTTATTATACTAATCTTTAATGTTATCTCTTGATCACAGCTTATTTTTCTTGTGATCTCAAGATAAAAAAAGTTGTTTTCTCATGATCACAGCTTATTTTTCTTGTGATCTCAAGAAGTAAAAATTGTTTTTTAATGATCACAGTTTATTTTTCTTGTGATCTCAAGAAGTAAAAAATTGTTTTTTAATGATCACAGCTTATTTTTCTTGTGATCTCAAGATAAAAACATTGAGGGGCTTCAGGCATGTTGCTCCTCTTAAAGTTATTTCATTACAATATTTAGTTTAGATATCTATCAGTTTCAGTTAAAGCAACACTATGTAGCATTTTCACCTTAAAATAACAGCTTCAAAGTCATGTTGATGCTCCATTTACATTTAAGGCATTTAGCAGATGCTCTTATCCAGAGCAACTTACAAAAGTGCTTCTCTATTTACTCAAGAAAAACCTCAGCTAAACAATTGCTTAGAAAGTTTAGACACTACTAAACATAAGTCAATAAGGAGACCACAATACTCTACTCTTCGCCCAAGTACTCTCGGAAGAGGAGGGTCTTCAGTATGCGTTTGAAGACAGTGAGCGAGTGTTCAGACACCAAGAAGAAGTTTGTTCCACCACTTCGGTGCCAGGATAGAAAAAAGCCTGGAAAAAAAGCCTCCACTGACAGTAAAAAAAAAGAGAGAATAGCCTCTCTATCATTGCTACTTCAGGCTGGCATGCTGCTAAATACACTATGTAACTTAGTATGTAACTTACACCTGTGTAACATTGTGTAACCCAAATCATATATTTGTAAAATCCTGTAATATGACTCTACCGCATCAGTCTGCAGTCCAAAAACACATTTGTAAAGTGTTTCCTTTTGGAGTGGCTTAAAGAGCAAATTACACTTCCCGACTGTAGGGGGAGCCTAGGAGCAAGAAATACCAATACCAATACCAATCATAATGCTGCTTTAAATGAACCTTTTCTCCACTGAAATTTAATGAGATAATGAGATAATATGATCCTGCAATGTTCAGAAACAGTCCTGCTTTAATGTACACTATAAAAAAAGCATCTTAGATTATATTTCATTGATAAACATAATTCCTAATAAGCAAATTTAGTTGTTTTAGGCTTTTTTATTGAATACCTTTATTGTAATTTCTGAAGCAGCTTGCTTTGTCTTGAAGCAAATCCTGGCCTTGTTTTATTGGACACAGTGAAGGTTATGCTCAGGTCAATGTGCCGCTACAGAGCAGCTAAAGCAGGATACTGAGCTGTTTCTGCCTTTTCACTTTTATTGTTTGTCTGTCAGCCTCATCAACTGTGTTTTCCAGTAAACATTTGGTTAGGAAGGTTTTTTTTCCTTCTGATTGAAGGCCATCTGATTTTTCCAGATGGTCTTGGGTCTTCTCTGATGGTCCTTGCAGCTTCCCAGTCTTTCTGCTTCTCTGGAAATTTCCATTGCATTAATAACAGGTACATCTGAAACTGTAAATACATATACAGTATATGCAGTGCATGTTTTTATCTACTGCGTCAGAGAATAATCTTCTGTCCAAACATGTAACAAGATTGCACAGTTTATCCCTTTTTTACATAAGCTGGGACTCAGTGAACTGGAGTCATTTTCTCTCTTAGTCCAGGAGGTGGCACATTTTTTCTCTCGCCACAACACTGGATGAAGAGTCAACAGAGAGGCGACACAATAAGAACGAAATATGTAAACATTCATATTATTATTCAGTTTTTGGAGTTTTTGGAAATCAGATGCATATTCGAGCATGTTTAGCACATTTTAAATGGTTTCACTGATGACTATCTTCACATAGCTGGAAGTAGTGGACACAAACCTGGTCTATACTTGAATCAGAAATCTCAATTAGAAGAAGTCCCCAGAGCTGGAGTGGACTTCCAGCCTGTCAGTATAAGTCAGACAGCTTCATAGTGAGGCCTCTAATCCTCACTCTCTCTGGCTGGGGGGCAAACCGAAAAGCAGATGATGAGGCAACTGTGCCACTCCTCCTAACCAAACCCTGTGGGCTTGGATGTCCAGTACAGTTCTAGGAACAACCTTATGAGGACATTTTACTAAAGGGCAGCATTTGTAAGGCTACAAGACACGTCCATAAGCATTTTAAGACAGCTCACATGAAGCTAAACCTTTTTTTCATCAAGCTTCAGTTGTCATAAAGGCGGTTTTATCAACAGTGTGTCTTGTTTGACCTCAGGAAGTTGTCTGAATACTGACTTGTGTTTTTTGAGTAAGACTTTCTTAATGTTTATAGACGTTTATGGCTGGACCCAGTTCTACCACTGTGGCACCATTGTGTTGCAAGCCTCTGGTATGGGGTGCAAATAGTGGTACTGCCTGTTGGATTTGCTCTTTCCACACCACCATACTGTCTGTAAGAGCAGCTCAGCACAAATAACTGCAATGTCTATATGAGCTGCTTAGTACAAATAACCATACTGTCTGTAAGAGCTGCTCAGCACAAATAACCATACTGTCTGTAAGAGCTGCTCAGCACAAATAACCATACTGTCTGTAAGAGCTGCTAAGCACAAATTAACATACTGTCTATAAAAGCAGCTCAGCACAAATTAACATACTGTCTGTAGGAGCTGCTCAGCACAAATAACCATACTGTCTGTAGGAGCTGCTTAGTACAAATAACAGGACTGTCTGTAAGAGAAGGTCAGCACAAATTACCATACTGTCTATAAAAGCAGCTCAGCACAAATAACCATACTGTCTGTAAGAGCAGCTCAGCACAAATAACTGCAATGTCTAAATGAGCTGCTTAGTACAAATAACTGTACTGTCTGTAAGAGAAGGTCAGCACAAATAACCATACTGTCTGTAAAAGCAGCTCAGCACAAATAACTATACTGTCTGTAGGAGCTGCTTAGTACAAATAACTGTACTGTCTGTAAGAGCAGCTCAGCACAAATTAACATACTGTCTGTAGGAGCTGCTCAGCACAAATGACCGTACTGTGTGTAGGAGCTGTTCAGCTCATAAAAATTGTTTGTATATGCTTTATAATATTATTAGATCTGATATGGGAAAACCCTGAAAGAATGGAAGTAAATAAAGAGCTTCTCCCACTTACTGTCAATGGCACACTTTGGAAGGCACGTGTTGGGGATCTTGTTTGGTGCTTGAGAACACTAGCCTATATCAAAGTGTTACCAACCTTAATTGGTGAAATGAAACAATATCATTCTGAAAAAGCTTTACAAAGGTTTTATTAATAAAGCTAATTCACCTACTGAATTAGCCTTATCTTCTAGTAGGGCTGAATGGTGGAAAAAGCAGTAAGTAGAGCTGATACAGTGGTAAAACGATTTTATTGACATATTTTGCCATTAGCATTTTGATATAAAAAAGCATTAAGATAGCCTGTTTCTAAGTGGAGCTCCAGCAATAGAAAATGTGACTGATGAGTTAAGGATGTAGTTCAAAACGGGCAGCTTCATACACAGTGAGTATTTTCCCTCATGGTGATTTTATAGCAGTGGCATGATGTGACCTTGCTGATGGATTGTGCTGAGTCATTAACAGTGAACGGTGACGCAGCAGAAGGGCTGAGTTAGGAGTGATTATTAGGTTCCCCACCCACTCCCTGCCCCACCACCAGCTTGAGCCACTGATAGGGGTGGCCCTCAGGCTTTATCAGTCTGCAGTAGGCTGGAGGCCTGTTATCCCACCCCTCTCCAAGAAAGACACATCCAGGACCTCACCAAGGAGACACTGCTGCTTGCTGCAATTTGGGTATAGCTTTAAAATCCGACTGGGCTGAGATGTTCAAAGTTATTATTGATTTTGCTACAGGACAAATATTGTTCCAATAGTGGGCAACCTTTAAAAAAGATATATTTTGGTTGCACACTAAAAAAATACATACATTAATTCTAAAATTCGGAAATGAATGTTTCATGTATGTGGTGCAGTAGCCATGGTGTATCCTATTAAAGCATGGAGCCAGTAAACTTATGTGGGATTTTGCTGTTGTCTCGCCTACCAAGATTAACTGAGTATAAATAGGTTAGTTCAATACATATTTTGGACCTAATACTTAGACTGCGCCATTTCGGAGCCCGGGATTATACTCAAATCTTTTGATGTATACTTTGCTTTCAGTCATTAACCTGTGACCTCACTAGTTAATACCACAGTATCACTGAATATATATATATATATGCTGATAGTTCACCAAAGGCAACTGTTGGTTATTTTATTATTTTATTATTAATCTTCCATATTTTGTCTGATGTAGTTTTGTACTTTTTAAAAATAGTCTTAAACATTAGTCACTGTAGTCTCATGTTCTCCTGTTGCAGGCCATCCACCTCAAGGTTGGACATGTTGACCAACTGACCTGTACTTTTTTTTTTTTAAATATGATTTTAAAAGGATACGAATGTGCAGATGTGTTATTAACACGTATGTGGCAAATATTTAATCCCACAGAATCCTAGTCTGCTGGTGTTTTTGTTTGTTAATTATTTTCCTATCAAATCTTAATTGGTCTGCTGACAGATTGTCGCGTGCAGGGTGTGAGGGGAGTGACGCAGTGCTGCTGTATTACGTGATGCAGGTCCGCTCAGCCTCAGTGTGACTGCGCTGGACACCGTAGCGCTCTGTCACTCTCTGACCTGACCTGCTCTTGCAGCCCCAGCTCAGGGCAAAATGACGGAATAGCACCACTGGACTGGTCGAGCTGCTCTCTGCGCTGGTATCTCCCTCAGTTTTTCTCAGTTCTCAGTTTTCAGAACTGCTGAGTTTGGAGGTGTTTATGGTCACAGGATGCCATAATGCTGTCACAGCGGGAGAGAGAGCTACTGATAGAGCTGTGGGACAGACTGACTCCTGTGGCTGAAGACATCGGCTCTGAGGCTCTTCTAAGGTATGGCTGTGATAGTGAACTTCTTAGAAACCCTGAGAAAAGTACTATTTTGGTGTAGTTTACTACTGGTGAACAGACTCTGCTTCACAGTACTATAATATACACTATGTCAAAATTGGGTAGGGACCTGCTTTTGCCCTCAAAAGAGCTTAAATTCTTCATGGTATGGATTTCACAAGATATTGGAAACATTCCTTGGAGATTCTGGTCCAATTTGACATGATTGAGTTATGCAATTCATGCAGATTTTTGAGCCCACGGATTCAAGAAGTTGGTATCAAATTCTGACCGTTTTTGTGTAACTCATCAGGCCAGTTCTGGTTAGCCTGTTCCCACTGCAGCCTCAGCTTTCTGTTCTTGGCTGACAGAAGTGGAACCTGATGTGGTCTTCTGCTGTGGTAGCCCACCCCAGCCTCAAGGTTGGACATGTTGATCATTCTGAGATGTTTTTCTGCTCACCACTATTCTACAGAATGGTTATCTGAGTCACTGTAGCCTTTCTGGCAGCTTAAACCTTGAAGCAGTATGGTCTTTTCTTTCATCAATAGGGCCTTTCTGTCTTTAATGTAATTTTTTTTATTACACCATTCTGAGTGATCCCTCTTCTGGCACCAATCATGCCATGCTCAAAATCTGTATGATTTTATAATGGTAGATGTGAACATTACCTGAAGCTGCTGTCTAGTATCTGCATCGATTTATGCATTGCACTGCTGCCACACCATTGGCTGATTCGATTATTGCATGAATGGCCTGGTGTACAGGTGTAAAGTGAATAAAGGTCTTTTTAAAGTCAAAGTCTATCTCTTTCTTGTTTTTTCATGTCCAGGATGTTTGCGACATTTCCTAAAACTAAGACGTATTTCGCACACCTGGACCTGAGCGCTCAATCTGAGCCCCTGCGCTCCATTGGGAAGAAGATAGTGGAGGCAATAGCTGAGGGCACCAGACACATCGGCACTGCCCAGTTCACCTCCAGCCTCAGCTATCTCAGCAGATTCCATGCCTATCAACTCCGAATACATCCAACCAACTTCAAGGTAAATTTTTATACAGCTGTTGCCCTCTTTTTTAAAAACTGACCCCACCTCCCTTACCACTCTGATTAACCCCTTTCTTTCCACAGCTTTTCAACCACTGTATGCTGGTGACATTAGCCTGTTATCTGGGGGAGGACTTCTCTCCTAAGGCTCACGCAGCCACAGACAAGTACCTGTCTGCCTACTCTGCGGTGCTGGCCGAGAAATTCAGATAAACACCCCCAAAAGACAACACACACACACTCCCCAGGATTCCCCATTTTACCCCCCAGCACAGAGGACAACCTTACCTTCGGTCAGCAACATAATTATTGATGTGATGTAAATAGTGTATTATTTTTTATAATTAAAACACTAAAATGACATTTGGGATTTGTGTTGTCTGATGATGCACTCACCAAACTTCCTTTAGTAGTAATGCATGACAATTAACTTGACATCTTATTAACATCTTCATATATCAGTTTTAATCAATTAACTCAACATCTTCATTAAAAAAAAACATGAATTAGGCCACCAGTCATCATACTCATCACACAGTTTTTTCACTATGTTTATTATTACATTTATGTACTGAATAACTGAAGGGTCTGTAACAGAAGATGTGATCAGTGCCTGTTTGGATGGTGGATATGGGACATATGGGGCACATGGGACCTGAGAAAATTGTTTCCAGTTATTTAATTGGACAACAATATTTGGTTCCGACATAAACTACTACTACTAATATAATAATAATAATATAATTGTATGTCTGTGTTCCTTCAACCCTTTCCAAAACTCTTCGCCAGAGTCCAGTACTGCAGTTATCATCCAGCACCTGGTTTCATTAATCATTAAGGTGAATCATGTCATCTGCTGCTGCTGGATTAAATAAATCTGGGAACATTTATGAGAAATCTGGAACCAAATTTGTTCCTCTGATATTTAAACAGGTTTCATTGCAAACGCGTTCATATGAATTTGAAAGCGGCGTTTAAAAAAAATAAATAAATAAATACAAATTAACTGATTTGTTTTCACATTTGTTACATTAATGCATTGCATTAATGTTGGATGGAAGGTATTCTAGTGCATAGTGCTCCTAAATTGAACACATTTCTACATTTAATATGCCAACGTTTGCACATAAAACATGTATTTATAGATTTTATATGTTTTATTTAAAGCATTGGATATTTTGACATTTCGACACAATGTAAAGAACATTTAAAAATTCAAATGATCTTTATTCCATATTTATTCCCAAATTACTTGAAATGTAAAAAAAAATACATTTACTTTTATTGAAAGTTTAGAAGTTTAGTCCTTCTTTACTCCTTTTACCGTTAAACCCACAGCGCAGCTCTTCTGGGTTCTACAGAACACTGCAGGAAATGTTTTGAGGTCTGAACTGATGAGAATATCGGCTTTACATTCAGAGTATCCATTTGTTACCACAAGAATTATTTAGATTTTGTAAACTGGTGAACCATTTATTTACACTGTACAAATGTGTGTCAAGGCGGTTAGTGGTACTGCTTGCTGAGAGCTGAGACCACCACTGAGAGGAACTTGTACCAGGCGGCCTGCATGGGTGGAGTGAAGCCGGCGCGCATCTTGGTGGCGATCACCACAGTAATACAGTCAGCCAGCAGCTGCAACAAGGACAAGTTAGTCAGTCTCAGTCTGTGTGAAACAGGCTTTATACAATTAAACACTCCACTATAACCTCTATAAAGAGCTTCCCCGTTGTTTTATGGGTGAGTACACAGTTGCACCCCACCTTAACCTGACCATGACTCTACATCTACACCTTATGAGGCTATTAAGGGTGTCTCCAGCTCTCTCCTGCTCTCCCCACCTTGAAGTTGTCCGGATCCACATGTAGTTTCTCGGAGTGCAGCTCGCTCAGCTCGGCGTAGCTGCTCTTGATGTTGTCCAAGTTCTTTAAGGCTGCATCCAGGCCGTGCAGCACCACCGCCCCGTGTCGGACCACCTCCGGATTGGCCATGATGGCATCCTCGTTATACAAGTTTCCGAAATGAGTAAAGTAGCGCTGAGTCCAGGGGTACACGATCAAGGCCCTGTGAACCAGCACAAAATACACTCCCAGTACACCCCTAAAGGCTGCTCCAACAACTCGTCTATTTTACAAACTCAGCTCAATGTTATTGTTGGTCTGGGTGTTACACAAGTATGCATGGCTGATTAACATAAAATGAATAACCTCATCTTTACCTTCTGATGAGGTGATTTGGACTTTAATTTTCTGAAATAGTGGTTTTAGCATAATTACAGTTTCATCCAGGCTGCATAGATAAACCTTCTAAACTGGACATTTAGGACATTTTGACTGCGTCCAAAAAATAGCATTTCAAAATAGCACACCACCAGTATTAGTAGGCCTATGGTCAATATACTATATCAATGTATAATATAGTACAGTAAGACTAATAGAAACTATTGAAAGCATTAGAAAACATTTGGAAACTAGTAAGAAGTTTGAGACAAAGCCACTGTTTCCGACTCAGGCTGGAGGTGCCGGCTCTCTACTGAGTAACACATCTGTTTGGGAACGTACCTGCATAGAGATTTAGGACCTACATCTTCATACTTAAGCCTACTGAAAACCTCCCGGATGAAGGCTCGCTCTTCTTCTGTCCACTCCACCATGGTTTTGTTTTAGATGACGTATGTATATGGTAGATGTCTGTGGGGGAGGTTTCGGGTGGTCTATTGTAGTATGTATGGAGCTGACAGTGTGGTCTACTGACTGTGTTTCGGGCCTGGGTATAGCTGGAGAGGGGGCGTGGTCACTCAATAGAGCAGCTTTCTTATTGGCAGTGTGATACTTTAAAAAGGAAATGGACTGTATACATACACATATACATCTAACAAATCCTGGAATTTAAAAAAATATATATGACCTGTAGTTTTATATTACTGCACTTTTGCTAAAAGTAAGAAGTCAGAACCGGCATCATGAACAACAACAACAACAACAACAACAACAACAAAAATATATATATATATACAACTCTCTATTATGTAGGACGAGCCTAAATGCAAACTAATACACAGTCTGACAGTGCGCTGTTTATCTCCCCCGCCCAGCCTCACACATACGCACAGCAGACTCTCACCCTCTATCTGCAGTCACACATTCCCCATCACGTGGTTTTGAGATTAAAAAATTTTGGTCCGCTCTGTAGAAATCATGAGGAGTAAGTAATGCGTTAATTAGGGCGTGGTTTAATCTCTTTTTTTATAAACCACTATTTCAGCCAATAAATGACATGCGTGATTCATAAATCTGTTACAAATCAAACCAGCCCGTTAGACTAGTGAAACCATGCAGCTACATATTTAAAACTAAAACAATTGAAAAAGTTTTTTTTATTAAATTAATACTAATTATCATTCCTTATATATTTTGTATAAATAAATAAATAGCTTTAGTTTGATGCTTTTGGTTGCTTTTGGTAGTTGGCTACAGATGTTATTAATATACAAAGGCATGTCAAATCTATTAAATGTCTTATTTTAAATAAAAAGGGGTATTTCGGGGATCTTTAGCAAAGGCAATGGTTCTATACAGAACCAAGACGACTCGAACAGCTCTGTAAATGGTTCTATCAAGATCCAAAAATAGGCTTTTAATTGACCATGGATACATATCAGAAATATATATATATCAGAAAAGTTATGGAATATGATTCTTACAACATCCCATGATCAAACCATTTGTGCAGACATTGTCCTATTTGAACTGATTGTGATGTCACCTTCAGCCTTTACTTTTATCTTGTATTTAAACGATGTATTAAGACTGAAGGCTAGGTTTCTTTTAAATGTTTGAATCCATGTGTAAACACAGTGTTTGCTTGTGTAATATATGCAGTATAAATTATGGACGTTGTGTATATTGTGTATGTGTGTAAATTCAAATTCAGAACATTTCTAATAACAGAATTAAAGAGGAAAAACAATCAGTGGCACAACGTCAAAGCTGGACGGTTCTCTGGCAGAGGTTCAATCTGGTACGTAATTGGGTTCCTATCTTGGGTGTGACTGCACAACTACAAACCCATAAAAGGAGAGCCATCATCGCCATCAGCAAGACAGCACATCCATCCAAAATGAGCCTCTCTGAAAAGGATAAAAGCATTGTCAAGAGCTTCTGGGGGAAGGTCGCCCCAAAGGCTGATCAAATCGGACACGATGCCCTGTTCAGGTAAGTCTGGCTTTGTTTAGATGATTCCATAAGGAGTTTATCATCATTCCTTCTAATCATAGTTTAACCATGTTCTCAACTTTTATTTTCTGGCAGGATGCTCTCGGTCTATCCTCAGACCAAGACCTACTTCTCCCACTGGTCAGACATGAGCGCTGGTTCTGCCCCCGTGAAGAACCACGGCAAGAAGATCATGGGAGGACTGGCCGAGGCTGTGGCCAAAATCGACGATCTCTTTGGAGGACTTCTCACCCTTAGCGAGCTACATGCCTTCCAACTGAGAGTGGACCCTGCCAACTTCAAGGTAACCTGAAGTTATGCGGGGTTGCATCACTAAATTATATTTTAGATATAACTTGCCTTATATAACTTATAAATAAGTATATAATTGAGTAGAAATATTAGAACAAGAACTCAGACGCTGCTTTCTGACCATCAATCCCAATCTAACAGATCCTGTCCCACAATATCCTCGTGGTGCTGGCCATTCATTACCCGGTTGATCTTACTCCCGAGGTCCACCTGGCCATTGAGAAGTTCCTCGCCAATGTGGCCCTGGCCATGTCTGATAAATATCGTTAACTGTTTCCACGCATTTTGGGCCTACCAGCCGCGCTTTGGCTTGATGTACTGAAATAAAGTGTGTACTCAGTCTGGAGAAACGTTTTTGTTGGTCGTTTTTCCTCACATGCAGAGCAGAAAAGTCCCCTGATAAAGATTTACAGTAATACATGATCTTACAGGAATTAATATACGTTACTATTACTATACTTGACTACAGCCTTTATTCTGCACGGCAACAGGAAAGTTATAGAGGCGAAAATATTAAAGATAGGCAGTAAACACTAAACATATATTTATGATAAATGAATAATAATTCAATTACAGTAATTGCACATTAAATGCTATGTTCAATTAAGAAAATCAACAGAAAATGCATGTTTGTTTACTCTAGAGTTTTTATGTACTCAAAATTAAATATGTTCATTTAAATTTGAATACATTTAGAAAGGCAGCTACTGCAGGGTAATTATTACAGTCATTATTACCGAGATGTAACATTGCTTGATTATTGAAATATACAGCCGTGTGTAAAAGCATGCATATTCATAAAACATATATTAACCGAAAAATATTTTTACTCAAAATAAGAAAAATCCATGTAATGCAGACAATCACTAAGTCGTTGTTAAGAAGTCTATTAAATTGGCCCATGTGGTTCAAAACAAGAACATAATAACCATGATCCATATGGTCAACATGGTAAAGCTATTCGTTTTCTAGGTTTTGCTTCCAGGCATTATATTATATTCTATTATATTCTATTATATTCTATTATATTATATTATATTATATTATATTATATTATATTACACAATGCAAAAAACACAATATAGCATTAGAGAAAATACAAATACACATACAAATGCCCGTACACATAATTACAGTGGTCAGTGGTTGTCAGTTCTGTATGTTATGCATATAAAAACATTAAAAGGGGTGTTTAAATTCCCGTCTGCCTTGTGCTGTACTGTCTGTCTGCACTTGTTCTGTGTTGCACTTGTGTTCTGTCTGCACTGTGCTGTATTGCACCATGGTCCTGGAGGAACGTTGTTTCGTTTCACTGTGTACTCTGTAAATAGTCGAAATAACAATAAAGCCTCTTGACTTGGAAAAAAGATCATAAAATAATGTATGTTTATTTTCTACAATAAAATAAAACAAGTACAAATAAAACGAATAACGTTTTCGTAGATCGGTGTACAGGTTCCAAGCCTGATATTATGTGACGTTATCAATAGAAACGAATATTTATTAATGGATGCCGAGACATTAACCCGTCAGCTGGAGTCTATCTTCTGTCTACGTGACTCTGAGAGAGCTGGACGTTCATCAGTAGCTGATATGAAGTCGTGAAGCCTGTCTCTCAAAAATCCTGAGAAAAACGCAGGAACGAACAACCTGCATAACACACTGACTTGGCACGAGTCCAGATTTAGCAGAGCCGATGTGTTTTCGTGTTTTAATGACTAAGTTCTAAAACCTAACACACGTCAGTTCAGTGTATTAAACAGACAATTAGTAAAAAAAAAAAAAGTAAATGTGCTCAACACAGGTGTAACGTGTATTTTTTTATTAGCCAACGTTATTAGTATTAGTTTTTATTATAAAAATACATTAAATTATCTTTAAAATGGAAACATAGGAAACTTGTTTATTAAAAGGATAGTTGTACACCCTCGGGTTATCAATTCATGTCATTCAATTCATTCATTACAAACTCAACAGCTAAAACATTAAATATATTATTTATTGTACCACCAATAAATGCACCAATATGATTGTATTGTCCATTTTTGGACTTTTGGCTTTAAATATCAACACTTTGGTACTTTTGCTTCGGCCAAAAAACAAAGCTTACACATTCTCCGATATAATTCATTATAATTAATTAAATAAGTATTTAAAATACGTCTGCATATTATTGATCAATTGATTATGGTATCCAACATTACCGTCATTAGCCTGTGATTTCTGTAAGGAATCTGTAAGGTAGCCTAACACTGGTTTATGTCGTACCCACGTATACAAAGATGATCAGGGGAGCAGGAAAGGAGAGAAGAGTGACATGTTAAAGATTTATTCAACATCATTACAATTTTTACTGTTCTACAAAAAGATAGAAATGTAGTAGTGTTAGCAAATCCCCCACCGGGGGTCTTTTTCTTTGAAAAACAAATTGTCCTTACCACAACATGTCAGCTTTTCGGGTTCACCATCAGTATCTTTTATACTGTTTAACCAATTTTAACTGTTTAGAAATTAAGGTAAAATACAAACTACACTTCCCACAATTAATCTAATGCAGAATACAAAACAAAGTAAAGGACGAAAAAGTAAGTGAGCTCATTGGACTGACCTGGAATTCCTCATTCTGTCATTTGGCAAACAAACCAAAATAATATAATATAAGCTCAGTTTTGGATATCATTAAGTCTCATTAAAACATCGTATTGACATGATCCACACAAAATTATGTTATTCACTAATTATATTTGTCAAAAGTTAAGAAGAAGTAAAAAAAAAAAAAAAGACCCACAGTCGCAAGCAGTTTGGGCACCACTGGTCAAAATGTTACTGTGAAAAGCTAAGACAGCAACATTTGACCAGCTTTTCAGATATTTACTTTATTTATATCTTTCACAGTTTAAAAAAAAAAAAGAAAAGAAAAGAAAAAGGACCCAATGCAACGTTTGGGCACCCTTTGTATTCAGTACTCAATTTACACCCCCTTTTGCAAGTATCTAAGCTTGTAAACACTTTTTAGTCTTCCTATTCTTGTTTGGGGGAATTTTTACCCATTCTCCCTCGCAAAAGGTTTCTAGTGCGTTTTAGAAATTGTTGGTCCATCTTACTGCACTGCACTTTTTTGAGGGATATTTACAGATATTCAGTGATGTTTAGGTCAGATGACTGTGAGGGCCATGGGAAACCTTCAGCTTGCACATTTTGATCATTATCCTGCTGTAGAAGCCCTACTCTTTTCATCCTTAGCCTTTTTTATAGCTGGTCTGATGTTTGCCTTAAAAAATTGCTGGTATTTAGTTGAATCCAGTTTCATCCATTTACAAGTGCAATGATCCCAGTGCCACTGGCTGTAGCACAAGCACAAAGCATAACCAATCCACTCCAATGTTTAACAGTTGGAGAGGTGTTCTTTTCATGAAACCTTGCACACTTTTTTTTCTTCAAACATAAATTTGCTTTTTACAGCTAAAAACCTCAATTCAGCCCACAGACCTTGATTCCAAAAACATCAGGCTTCGGACCCTGAATTTTCTGGTGAAGATGCAAGAACAGCTTTTATCTGATTACTCTCCCTTGTCTTGTCTCTTTTGACCTCAACTTTGCTGCTCCTTATAACTGCCACTTAAATTAAATTCTGTATTAGGAAAACAGCTACCTGAAAACACAGGCTATCTTCTTGTAGTCTTCTCTGGCTTTGTGGGCATGAATTAGTTTAATTGTCAAAGTACTAGACAGCTGCTTGAAGGAGCTCATGGCTGCTGATTGTTGAGGCAAGGTTTGAGGTGTTACAAGCTAACTGAGGTCTGAGATCTTGATAAAAGTTCTCTCAAATCTCTTGAGGTGCCCAAATGTTTGCATGACACTGTATGTGTTAAAATTGTCCACAATTGGCACATAACGTGTCACAGAACCCGTGGAAAAAAGGGGAATGGTTCATCTGTTTCCTCTCTATATAATTGTCTAATGGAAAAGTTAGTTTATTAAGTAAATGTGTTTGTTTGTTTGTTTTTGTCTGTTTGAGAAATGGCTGATAAGGAAAACGATCAATATGAGATTAAAGAGAATGCAGTACCTTGCTGTGATACTGACACCTATTGGTTAAACTTACTAGTGTACATGAAATCATAAAGAGGCTTACATTCACCTGGGTTATGTTAGCAATGAATTAGCAGCCATACTGTGTGAATTACTTCATTATTACTCGAATCTTCTCATCTCCCAGCAGAAGCCTGGAAGAAGACACATTTTGTCTTAACATGAATACATTTGAACAAGAAACACCTGCAATCTGTCACGTATGACAGTGTTGTTATGCAAACAGACTCACCTTACAAGAGCTGCAGCTACTAGACCTCCACTAATAGGGCCCACCCAATACACCCAGTGATACGTCCAGTATCCGGACATCACTGCTGGTCCTAATGCTCTCGCTGGGTTCAGACAGGTTCCTGACACATCGCCACTAAAGCACAGAAACATACTACATTTAGATTACATGTACAGTCTATGAACATAAGATAATGCACTTTTCGTTTACCAACTCACATGAGCCAGCCTCTCTAATACACGTCCACTACATGTCCACTAGTCTGTGGACACCAATCTTCCCATGTTAACCCAATGTTCCTTCTGAAGTCAAGGTTACTAATACTTTTTTCTCTGATCGTTTTTTTTCTCTGATCTTCTGTAAAGGCTCTCTCCAAGAAACCATTGTATGTAAATGGATGTTTCTTAAAAATGGATGGACTTCTTTTTCAAAGGAGATGTGAGGAACCTATTCAGGTTCTAGGAACCTCCACATAATGTCAAGGTTAAAGGATAAAGGACCTTTCAGAGCTCATGAATGGTTTCTCTAGAGCATTCCATTTCACTGGCAATGGAAGGAATAACCAAATAAACTGATACACTATCATGAACCTACTTCTAATTACCTCATTAAAACGCATTTCATAGGAAGCAGGGGCAGACACAGTCATTTCCAGTGTACAGTATAGTCATAAAATAAAATAAACACAATGAGTGTTTTTTTTACTTACCCTGCCAAGATATTGATGATTACAGTGCAGCCCACCATAAAAGGCACCAGTGGGCTCTTACTTTTCCCATTGACCGCCCCCAGCAGCACTACCATAGTCACCAGGCACGTCATGGCTATCTCAGCAAAGATGGCAGCTCCTAGTTGGTCGTCTGATTTCAAAATAGTAAAAGCTGCCCCGGTGGCGTTCAGGTAGTTTTTACCTGATGTCATGACCTGAAGACGATGTGATATTGAGGACAACCTGGTTCATTTGAATAATGCTAGCTTGACTACATCATAGCTTACTTTATTTGCACGGTCCGTATTCTGTATTCACATACATAGTGCAGTATTGCTTTGGGGAAATGCTGTAAGTTTATTAGGGTATTATCTACCTTTGACATAGCAGCACCAAGCACACCTCCAATAAGCTGGCTGATAAGGTAAAAGACGGCCATTGACAGCTGTATTCCTCCACACAGGAAGATGCCAATGGTGAAAGGAGGGTTGAAATGAGATCCGCTGCAGAAGAACCCAAAGAAATTAATATAACTCACAGAATAGATATAATACATTGCAAAAAGAGATTATTTCCAAACCTTAACTTTACTTTAGTTTAGTCTGGCCACATTTAAGAAAATAACCCATTGCTACATCTGTTGGAAACATGCCTACTCACCTCCTGCAACAGTGCTGTGGAGGTCTTTAGACCAAACCTTTTTGGTTTAAAGACTTCAAAATCCCCCTTTTTATGATGTTTCTTAAAGGTGGGAGGAGCATTAAACTTAAACTATAAGTGTAAGCTAAATCAGAAGGAAGCCACTTAACATTGGCCAGTGTTATTGCTAGAAAGCTGAATACCACTTGTGTATTAATGAGCTCCTACATCAGTGGATCGTATGGCATATTAACATAATGCATGTTGGGTATTGTAGTGAGACTAAAATCAAATTCTAGTTTTAGGCTGGACTGCCCATTTAAGGTCCTTTTGCATGTCCTTTGTAATAGTGGTGGCTTGGTAGACAGAATATTTGAACTTGCAGTCTGGGCCTTGTGCAAGTCACCAGAAACTCACCAAAGGTTCTATGTCAGTTAAGCATTTCTTATCAAACCATGCATCCAAGGACTTTTTAGGAACCATTACAAGAGTATTAAGAAGTTTTTGTAATGAGTCGAACTTGAAGTAGGAATTAAATGGTTAAATGGAATTAATAAAGCCTTGAAATATCAGAACCTGAGCTTTGTACCTGATCTCAGCCATACACGCCACCATCACAGCCACTGCAAGACCATGCACCAGTGCTGGCTGCAGTCTTCCCACTCCTTCCACATTCTCAATCACTGACACACAGCCAATGAAGACGAAAAACGTGGTCCCCACCAGCTCTGCAATGCACGGCTGAATCACTCTCTCAAACATGTTGGGAGGTCTGGTCGCTTTGTTGGCCTTTTCCTGTGAGCTTCTGTCCACCTTCTCCAGCTCGAATTTCTCTTCTTCCATCTTGCCTTATGTCTGTCTGCTTCACCTGCTTCAAGTCCAAGCAGCGACTGACTAGTTCATCTGTGCTGACATCCTCAAGTAGCCTCATTTATTACCAAAAGGTTGATAACATAACTATTCTTAGCACCTTGACCTCGATTGCAGGAGTCCAAGCTGGCATAACAATACACACAGCCCAGGTCACTAGCATGGATTGGTTTAAAGGTGGAGGCCAAATTCCATTTGTGTCCAACACAAATGGTGAATATGGTTGTCTTGTCATTTGCAGACCTAAGATCTAAGCGTCTAGGAGGGAAAGGCCATCTTCCTCCACTCTTATCTTATCTCACAGCATGTTTCTGATGGAAAGCGTGGCTGAAAGCACTATATACTACACTATACTAAACATATTAACCTAATGTTATCTGGCTACAGAAATAAGCAGGCCATCTGTTTGCATTCACATTAGACAGATATGAAAAGAATGGACCTCCTTTTATGTATTTCTAATTTCTAATACTGTCACCTAAAAATGCACCATTATCAATCTACATTATTTACTGGCCTCCTTTATTTGCCCATATCAGATTTCAAACCCTGATGCTGTCCTACAATGTCCAAAATGGACCAGCTACAAACCATCTTTGTAGCTAGGCATCAGATACTGTGTATCTTTGATTGGACAACAAAGTCCAGTCAGGTCCATAAGTATTCAGACAGTGACACAGTTTTTGTCATTTCACCTCCGTAGACCACGTCTATAAAAGATTTGCAATGAAGTGAGCACTGAAGTGTTGACTTTCAGCTTTAATGTTAAGGGTTTAAACAACAGTATGACAATATGGCATGCTATTTTTTACATGGTCCCTCCATTTTCACTCATACATATGATTTTGAGGCAAAATTATCAAAATTGTCTATAATAATGGACCTGCCTAGGTTTTAAGAATGTGTTCTAAACGACATAAATGTAAATACTGTTACCTCAGTAAAATCATAGAAAAAGAAAATATCAAAAATGAAATGATTAACTATTATGAAATGTTAAGGAATTTAAAGGGGCTGTTAGGGACTAAAAAGAAAACGCTTTCCCTTAAAATACACTATATTGCCAAAAGTATTCACTCACCCATCCAAATCATTGAATTCAGGTGTTCCAATCAATTCCATGATCACAGGTGTATAAAACTAAGCACCTAGGCATGCAGTCTGATTCTACAAGCATTTATGAAAGAATTGGTTGCTCTCAGGAGCTCAGTGAATTCCAGCGTAGTACAGTGATAGGATGTCACCTGTGCACCAAGTCCAGTTATGAAATTTCTCACTACTAAATATTCCACAGTCACCTGTCAGATGTATTATAACAAAGTGGAAGCCATTAGGAACGACACGTAACGACTGTAAATGACACGTAAATGACAAAGCGGGGTCAGCTCATGCTGAGGTGCATTATGCACAGAGGTCACCATATTTCTGCAGAGTGAATTGCTACAGACCTCCAAACTTCACGTGGCCTTCAGATTAGCTCAGGAACAGTGCATAGAGAGCTTTATGGAATAGGTTTCCATTGCCGAGCAGCTGCATCCAAGCCCTGCAGTGGTGCAAAGCACACTGCCACTGGACTCTAGAGCAGTGACAAATAACGCTTCACGCAGTACGATGCACGAGTCTGGGTTTGGTGGTTGCCAGACTGCATTGGGCCAAGTGTAAAGTTTGGTGGAGGGGGGATTATGGTGTGGGGTTGTTTTTCAGGAGTTGAGTATGACTCCTTAGTTCCAGTGAAAATAACTTTTAACGCTTCAGCATACCAAGAGATTATTTCAGTTTTAGAGAGATTTTTTCAGTTTCATGCTGCCAACTTTGTGGGAACAGTTTGGGAATGACCTCTTCCTGTTCCAACATGACTGCGCACCAGTGCACAAAGCAAGGTCCATAAAGACATTAATGAGCAAGTATGGTGTAGAAGAACTTGCACAGAGGCCTGCACAGACTCCTGACCTCAACCTGATAGAACACCTTTGGGATGAATTAGAGCGGTCCAACATCAACCTTACAAATGCGCTTCTGGAAGATTGGTCAAAAATTCCCATAAACACACTCCTAAACCTTGTGGAAAGCCTTCCCAGAGGAGCCAAAGCTGTTTTAGCTGCAAAGGGTGCAAAGGGTGGCCCGACATCATATTAAACCCTATGGATTAATTCAAATTCATATGTGTGCAAAGGTGAATGAATACTTTTGGTATTACAGTGTATATAACCAGAGTAGATATGAAGGGGATACCATATGGAAATTAAAAAAGAGAACCCATTTACATAAGTCCATAAGTATTCAGGCAGTGATGCAGTTTTTGTAATTTCACATTTGCAGACCACATGAAATGATTTGCAATGAGGCAAAAAAAGATGTGACTTTCAACTGTAATGCAAAGGGGTTTGACAACAACATGGCATGAAGCATTTAGCCATTTTTTACATGGACCCTCCATTTTTACATATACACATGAGTTTGAGGCAAAATCATCAAAATTGTGTCATTGTCCAAATACAAATGGACTTGATTTAATGGTAGAAGCGCATCCTAAATGTCATAAATGTAAATACTATTACCTCATATAAAATCATATAAAAGGAAAATATCAAAAATGTAATTATTAACCATTATGAAATGTTAAGGAATTTAAAAGACACGGAAGTGAAAAGGTTACTTTCCCTAATATATAAAAACAGAGTAGATGTGAAGGGTTTATCGTTTGAAAGTACTTTTTAACCCATTAACGACTTCAGTGCACACAACTGAGGAGTTGCTCAGTATCCTCTTGAAGGAACAGCTTGACTGACTTCATGCAGTCTTTGGCCTGTTCTAACAGAGACAAAATGTACAGTCAGTATTGTGTCCAAATAATCATTCAAAAAGGGCACGGCATGCAAATTCAATAACAAGCAGCAGGTTGCATAAGGAAATCAATCCATTCAGCATGTCTCAAGGGCAGATTGCACAAGGATTATAAAACACAGCCAGATTTTCCACCACAGGTTCCAGGCTGTGTATTGTCTTCGCTTATCTCTTTTATCTGGATCTGGCCGTGAGGTTTATCACCCCTCGCTGAGTTACTGTGTAGCTGCAATATGTCGCTTGATCTGCTGAATGTGAAGTAAGATAAAGGTTGCTGGATCTTGATCACAGTCATTAAAGAACTTGTTTGGTTGTTGAAGTAAATGCGATGTAGCTCCTTAAGTGTGAAGGTGTTATCTCTACAGACTTTCATATCACGCTGACCTTTGACTTGCTTCACACACACTCAAGCAATTCGTCTGAATTATTATTTAACAAAAGAATAAAACCTTTTATTCTGATACACAACCATCTGTTACAAAATACACATATGTAGATAAAATGAGAGAGATGGAGTTGTTTTTACAGCAGAACGGGAGAAACACAGAGTTTTACACACAGTTATTGTACGCTCGTTAATTTCTTACAGTCAGTTTTATGGAAAGAAAAAAGAAAATATTTGAAGAGAGAGATAGAGATTTCCATCAGGCTTAGATAAATGCACACTGCAGAAACTCAATATCGTAGCAAGTAAAGTAGTTGACAGAACTAATATAAACTAGCAGTAGACATAAACTAATATTTCTCATTATTAGATGCACTAGACTGTTGAACCTATGTCTAGACAGTTTTGAATAACCATATTGTTTGTTCTATATCTTTATTGCGAGTGTTTTGAATAACAGTATCGAGTGACGTTATTAACATCGCACTGATATGGACCCAGTGGGCCTATATGGCAATGTAATATTTCTCCTGTACATATTTCTTGATGCTGTATTCGATATATAAACATTTATAAAATGTCAAAATTCGGGAATAAATCCACCTGCTGGATTATGCCTGAGAACTACTGAACTACACTGTTTTAGTGCAGCAGTTCAGCATCACCTAAACATCCTGCTTTTCAGAAGTTCAATAGGAACACATAATCAATCATTTGTCTGAATGTGATTATTTTAAATCTGCTTCAAGGTTTGTAGGAAAGGATTGTTCATGTATTATCTAATAATTAGAATCCAATTCATAAAACAGAATTCAGTATTTCTATTCATTTATATTTCCAGATTCACGTTTGAAATAACAACAGCTGGGGGTCTAGCACAAAAAGGCAGGTTACAAAAGTAAAGTTGTAATCAGGTGCTGATTACAAATGACCTGAGTAATGAAATGTAACCAGTAACAAACTGCTGGAGTACTTAAAAATGTAATGCCATTTCTGTTTTAATGTATATATTTTAAAGGTTACATTCAAAATATACTTTAATTAATTAGAAATAAAAAAATTAAGATTAGATTAAGAAGTATTATAATTGAATCTTTATCTTTGTTCATGGATGAGGTGGTTTTACTATTTATTTATTTATTTATTTATTTATTTATTTTTGCTAGGTTTGAGATCATTTCACTTTTTCATTCCAATTCTTTGCAGTGTAAAGAGATTAGACTAGGGTTATGTAGTTAAATTTTTACATAGTAACACTCATAAACAATCTTCACGTATGGCAGTCTTGTCATTTTAATATGACACGGGTCTTCTTGTCTCCCATCAGTAACCTATGACAAAAAACAGAGAAATGTTTTAGATACAGTATACAAAGCAGTATAAGCCAGCAGGGTCAACATAATCTTTTCATTTTACAGTTGGATATTTGAAATTATTTAGACCCACATGAAAAATAATGAATGGCCAAACACGCATTGATCTTCATTACAAACAGATACCCCCAACAATGCTGAGGTAATTGGAAACCTGCAAGAATATCCACTCATCAGAAAAAAGATAAGTACACCATACCTTACAATGGTGACAGTCAGCAGAGCACCAGCCAAAGGTCCAACCCAGTACACCCAGTGATAGGCCCAGTGACCAGACACTACCGCTGGCCCGAATGCCCGAGCTGGATTCATACAGGCTCCAGAGATCATTCCCCTGTGGAAAAGATGATAGCGGTCAGTTTAGCATGTATTTGATTGTTCAGGGTTCATTTGAATAATCCCTAATGTCTCGCATTTGGTCACAATTCCAAGTCCACATTATTTTGCATATATTTGCATCAGTTATGAGGTTGTACCACATGTACAGCACTGGGTTTATTTGCTTCAAATGTTTACATTGTTTCCAATGTAAATGTGTTTATGTAATGCAATCTGCAAAAGTATGTAGACACCTGATTATCTAACATTTCCTATAACACCGGGGTATTGGAGAGTTTGCCAACCCTGTTACTAAGCATCTCAGTCTATTTGGCAATGTTTTTCTATGGAGAAAGGGCTTAAAGGGTTCACTCAAAGAAGTGTCTGGATACCTTTGAACATCTAAAGGAAGTTGTATTAATGTGGAGTAATCAAGTTAAGGCCGTGTACTACTTTTTCAGTGTGCAATTGATCCAGCATAACTGTCTTTTGTCAAGATCATGAGGACTTTACACTCCTTTATCACCCTTATCTGCATATTTTCCGACTTGCCAGATAATTACCAAACCCTTTGGCACATGTTCACCAAAACAGATAACACAAATTATCTAAAACTCTACTGCCCCCTTCTGGATTTAGTGTGTCTTACCCAGCTAGGATGTTGGCTGTCACTGTAAGGCCGATGCAGAATGGAGCCAGCGGGCTTTTAGTCCTCCCATTCACAGCACCCATACTGACCACCACAGTCAGAAAGAGGGTCATCATCATTTCGGCCACGGTGACCGGCCCAATCTCCCCGCTAGATTTGATTGCATTGAAAGCAGCTCCAGAAGCATTGTAAAATTCATCTGATGGGGAGATGGCCTATAAAACAGCAAGAACAGTCCAGTTTTACAAACATTTTATTTAAAAAAATGGCTACTGGTTAGACGGTGTACAACTAGGCAACTTAGGCTCTTTAAATTTGACATTTCTAATAGTTTTCGGTTTATTTGTCATGTACTAGAATGAGTGAATGAAATCTTGTGTTTCACTTCATCAGTGGCATTGCTTTGGATCCAACAGTTAGTTAATGGAAAGGGCACAGCAGTATTTCCTTGCTTTCTCACTTCCTAATCCGGCAGAATTTCCTGCAAGTTCTAGTGCCCTGCCTAGGCCATTATGAAAAGCACCAATCAGGGCTTGTCTAAGCCATATTTATGCTGTGTTTTAGGAGATTTCTATCTTTGATATGATCATGTTTAATTAAATTAAACAAATTTAATTTTGTCAACGTAAAAATATGTAAAAAAACATATTGGAGCATTTCTACGTGTAAAGGTCTGTGTACGACAGTAACAATAAGTCAGAAATGTGACTCCACTGTGAGTCTAAAAATGAAGGCAGCAAAATGCAACCAAGAATGTGTTGGGGCTGTAAGGGTTAACAGGTAATTATCCCTATGAGGCACGCCATTGAACTTGGTCAATTGTTACTGTTTTCCATTTTTTGCAAATGTATCTGTTAAGATAGCAATTAAAAACACTAGAGACTTTACTCTGAACGGCAGATGAAGCTTTTTCATTGCTCTAGCACAAAAGTGACTTTCCTGACAGTGCTAATTTACTGTGACTATCTGCAAGCTGAAATGAATATAGACAGAATTCAGATGCTACATCCTTCTGTTCAGTGAGATGTTTAGTTGCCAATGTTCAATTCTTAAAAAAGACAAGAAATAAATATCTTATTACATATTAATAAGCATTATCAGTGAGTGATAATACAAGAGTAACTGCTTACTTTGGCGAGGCCAGCCCCGATCATCCCACCAAACATCTGAGCAAGGATATATGGACCGAGCAGGACCAGCTCCATCCCCCCAAGCAGGTACACACACACAGACACGGCTGGGTTAAAGTGGCCCCCACTGAAGAAACAAGTGTTGGAGGTTAGTTAAACAAACAAAAAAAACCTCCATTATTATTAGTATTATAATTTGTCATTGTCACACAAAAATCTACAAAATGACAGCTTTCTAAGAGAGTCATTTTGGAGGATTTCTATTGGTCCATTCATCAAAAAATGTAAAGAACAACTGCCAGATTCAGTTGAAAAGACATACACACAAAATTTTCCATGACAGTGACAAATTATTACACTATTAATAGTAGTAGTATTGGTGAGAGAGAACTATGGCTGCCCTCCCTATGTGCCTGTATGTGCGTCCACAGTTCACTTTCTCACTCTAATTGCATAACAATTTTCTAGCAGTTACATATTGAATAAAAAGTCACAACATAAATTGTTAAAAACAACTTTCCTGATAATTAAACTGTTCATTCTGGTGTTCTAGATAGAGGTACAAGGCCAGATTTCTTCACAATGGCCAGGCATCTGAGAGTTTACTACCTTTAAAAGCTACCAGAAAGCTCTTCAACAAAGTGTCACACAGTTTTCAGATTTCCTACCGTTTTACCCTCATCATCATTACATAATAAACTCAAAAGACACTTGTAGCCTCACTGGTTATTCTGGACAGTAGATAAAATAGCTGCATTTGTGTTGCAGACACGACCTATGTTTTTCTACAATGAACTAGCTCTGAATTACTTTATTTAAATTATACATTTTTATTTTATGTATGAATGTACCTCAATGCATGAACAAATGCTCTTTAATATCTGGAAAAGCTTTTGTATGAACTTCTATAAAAGTTTTTCTAGAACTTATATATAATATAAACGTGACCACATCTGATGGACATTTTGGGCCATTTACCACAGGTATCTTCAAGTCCTATCACCCCTTAAACTTTGTATGTAAGCCCATAAATATTCTTCAGTACTCTTACAACTATATAACTTTCAGAATTAACATCAATTTCATAGGCCCCAAAATAGAACCCTGTGGAACTCCACAAGATGTACTACACCAAACGATTACCAAATAATTCACTATATAGTTTCTGCATTAGGATTAAGAGCTGAATAATGAACCCAGGGTTCATTACAACAATTTCATAACACTTACCAGATCATTAGCTACTCAAGAATAAGCTCTAGGCTCAAAGGGTTGACAGCTGAAATCATCAGGCTGGAAATCATAATTAGGGAGGTTCTGACCTGATCTCTCCAAACACTGCCACTGCGATGGCCAGTGCCAGTCCGTGTGCCAGGGCAGGCTGGATGGCACCACTTAAGCCAACGTTGCTAATGACTGAGACGCAGCCCACAAAGATGAAGAGAGTGGAGCCTAGCAGCTCGGCCAAGCATGGCTGCAGATAGCGCTCAAAGAAGCCCATAGGAGCGGCCTGCTCTCTCTGGTCCTGGGATGCCTCCGCACTGGCTATGGTGAAGAGTTCAGATTTGGATTCGGTGGTAGTCATGCTGTCTGGACCTCAGATGCACTGCCTCCCTGTGTGCGGCCCTGAGCTGATAAAGTGTTTAGTGGGTGGAGAGGGGAGGGGACGAGGGGAAGAGGGAGGACAAGGCATGCCCACTCTTCACCCCGCTGTTGCCCATTCAAAGACTGAAATGTACTGTACACCCAGTGGTGGAGGGATGATTGGGGGGGGGGGTGGATGATGAGCCTAAGATAGCTTATCTACAAGCCTGATAACAACTGAAATTGGGCCATAAAATGTGTAAAATAGAGCACATGTATCATCCACATGCAGTCCATATAGCAGCAATCTAGAAATATGATTCCTCACCTGTAAATAATTTCTGTGTATTAAAGAAAGTTCATCTCTATCAATGACACTTAAATTATGACTCAACTGGCATTTAAGTATTATCATAATACTAACTCTGGCTTTGGAGGACTGGACACCAATCTATCGGTAGGGCACCTGTGACAGCACACAGCTGCACAAGGTCGAGCAGAGTTAATATTTTCCCTGAAATACTCACGTACAAACACCAGAAAGAAGCTGTCAGGATGTCAGGGTCCATTTTCCACTGTGATTCCCTGTTGCAGCCAAAATCTGCTCTGCTGAACACACTTAAACATGCATTTAGACAGATATCAATAAGTACATACACAGCTGTAATAAACACAGCTGTCAATAAAATACAAAGCGCTTTTGCTTGCAGATCATCATTCATAAAAAATGAATACATTGATCTATTAAAGCAACATTAAGAAAACAAACAGAAATAAAAATGAGATGCCTCCAGTATGATGGATGGAGCTCTAGGTGAGTTTAAAGGGACTAGGAAAGCTGAAGAACCAGTTATAAGTTATAACATCAATAATATTCAAAATTTACTGTTTAATAATTATTAATTGTTTATTAATAATTATTGTTGGTAAAATGTGCATAAACTATATGGACACACACACACGTATATGTACATACACAGCCATATCAGAATAACATGACCTGCCCAGGTTTGCCATGAACTCTGCCCCTCATTTTATCAGCTCCACTTAGCATATATGAGAACTTGTAGTTCTATAACTACAGACTATAGTCCACCTGTTTCTCTGCATACTTTATTAGTCCCCTTTCACCCTGTTCTTCAATGGTCAGGACCCCACAGGACCACCACAGAGCAGGTATTATTTGGGTGGTGGGTCATTCTTAGAACTGCAGTGCAGTGACCCTGTCGTGCTGGTGGCGTGTTAGTAGTGTGTGTTGCACTGCTGGTACATGTGAATCAGACACAGCAGTGCTGCTGGAGTGTTTAAACACTGTTTCTACTCACTGTCCACTTTATTAGACACGCCAACCTAGCTGGTCCACTTTGTAGAAAAAGTAAAGTCAGAAACAGAAGGTCATCTGTTGATGCACAGACGTGTGTTGGTGATCCTCTAAGTCCTTCATCAGTGGTCCCACAGAACCCTGTTGGCTGGATATTTGTGGTTGGTGGACTGTTTTCAGTGACACTGAGGTGTTTAAACACTCCAGCAGCACTGCTGTGTCCGTTCCACTCGTACCAGCAGACTAGAGGATGACCAACACGAACCGTGCAGCAACAGATGAGCTTCTGTCTCTGACTTTACATCTGCAGGATGGACCAACTAAGGCGGAATACATATATTTCTGAAAACTGGTTGTTTACAAATACTGCTACAAATACATTATTAAGTCAATTTTAAAACAAGAAAACGTGCATACAGCTTTACAGGTGTTCACATTAGTAAATAATTAAATTAATGACGTGAAAAAACAGAGGAGCACGTAATCTTTAAATAACCGGCCATATAGTTTTATTACTGTATCTTATTACTCTTTAAACAAATTAGTGTCTCCTACCATGCGGTGCAAAGTGTACAGACAGCCAGCCAGTTTCTATTACTACTACTAGTTTTGACAGTGACTGAAAGCCTAGAAACTCACAATGAAGGAATCGCAGTAATTTTTACCAGTGAAACCGTTCAAGTTCAGTATGAAGATTTCAGAATTATTTTACCACACTCATTCCCCTTATACTGGCTCTCAGCTAATAATAAGACATGTCAGTTCAATATTTAATAAATGTAAAAAACTGACAACACACAAACAAAGTTTTCAATGATCATTCCATAATTTAACAGCAGGGCACGCACTGAAAATAGCTTGGTGATTCCAGTCTCGCGTGTGGAACACACTCACTGAGCACAAAGGGAATTTGAGGGAGACAGAAATACAGTGGTCTCATCTTTTATTGACGTCACACAGGGGAAGAAGTGAGTTAGAACGACTTCCGTTGATTCATGTTGACCTTGGCACAAAGAGGAAACTTCCCAAACCAAGTCCGCATCACACTCAAAAGCCAATTTGCGAAATGCCTGGAGAAAAGAAAAGAGGAGTCACTAAGACAGTTCTGGAGACATTCAAAACATCTCAACTGACATTTAAAGGTACACCAAGAATGAACACATACATGTGTTTAGAATGAATACGCTAAATGTCCAAATGTCTGTGGACACCCCTTCTAACAAATGCATTCAGCTACTTTAGGTTGCCCCCACTGCTGACACAGACGTGTATATGCACCAACACACACAGCTTGTGTGTGTGTGTTGAGCCCTGTAGAGAAACAATACCAATTAAATAGGACTCTCTGTGGCACATAAACATGAGCCTGTTGGCACCATGTCTAATGCCAAGCATGGGTTAGAGGGGTTGTGGAACTGTGGAGCAGTGGACCTCTATTCTCTGGAATGATGGTTGGTGCTCCATCCAATACTTTTGGGATGAGTTTGGGATGAGGTAGGGTGGTGATCATCCAACATCCTGACCTCACCAACGCTTTGTGAGCGTCCTCACAGCAATGCTCCAAAAGTTAGTAGAAAGCCTTCCCGGGAATGTTACTCAAAAGTTACTACAAAAGCAGGATAAATTCTTTTTAGTACCCTTGATTTCAGAAGAAGCGATAAATAAGCCGGTGTCCCAATACTTTTGTCCATATAGCGTATGAACGGCTACACAAATACTTAGTAACACAATCGCTGACTTTTGATGAAGGTAGGAAAAGTTAACCTTACCCAAACTGAGCGAATCCTTCACTGCCCAGCAGATACTGTAGTGCTGTAGAAGCTGGTGGAGCAGTTCCTTTTCATCTAAAAACTCCAGGCGTTCAATTCTGGAAAAGCAATGGCTCTTATGAAAAATAAAGGAATTGCTCAGGAAAAAAATTTAATTCATATGACTGACGTATCTGACGTGCGCCACTTTTCTTTTAGAGCAAGAGATGCTAGGCTAACGTTGCAAGCAAACACTGGGTTTAGGCGATCACCAAACACCTCTCATTTTAACAACTCAGCTTTGCCCAGAGTTTGCAAAGATTCTGGAAGTAGAAATGTTTTAAGATGAGAGAAAGATAAAGTTGTTAAAAAGTTATGACTGCAATTTTCAAAAGATATTGGTGGTGGCAGATATTGTTTTAATGAATTGTTTTTTTAGACTTGTTTACATGGCTTTTCGATTCGATTTTCAAATCCTTTTTATACATGTTGTCCTACTCCAAGCTCTATAGGCTTGAAAGCCAACTACCAATCAAGTAAATCAGGTGATGTGCATCTCTAATATGTAATGAGAAGGGGTGTGGTCTAATGACATCAACACCCTATATAAGGTGTGCTTAATTATTAGGCAACTTCTTTTCCTTTGGCAAAATGGGTCAGAAGAGAGATTTGACGGACTCTGAAAAGTCAGAAATTGTGAGATGTCTTGCAGAGGGATGCAACAGTCTTGAAATTGCCAAACTTTTGAAGTGTGATCACCGAACAATCAAGCGTTTCATGGCAAATAGCCAACAGGGAAATCAAGCGTGAAGCTGCCAAGATGCCATTTGCCACCAGTTTTGCTATATTTCAGAGCTGCAACGTTACTGGAGTATCAAAAAGCACAAGGTGTGCGATACTCAGGGACATGGCCAAGGTAAGGAAGGCTGAAAAACGACCACCTTTGAACAAGAAACATAAGATAAAACGTCAAGACTGGGCCAAGAAATATCTTAAGACTTATTTTTCTAAGGTTTTATGGACTGATGAAATGCGAGTGACTCTTGATGGGCCAGATGGATGGGCCCGAGGCTGGATCAGTAAAGCTCCACTCCGACTCAGACGCCATCAAGGTGGAGGTGGGGTACTGGTATGGGCTGGTATCATCAAAGATGAACTTGTGGGACCTTTTCGGGTTGAGGATGGAGTGAAGCTCAACTCCCAGACCTACTGCCAGTTTCTGGAAGACACCTTCTTCAAGCAGTGGTACAGATCTGAACCCCATAGAGAACCTGTGGTCCCTCAGGAAATGTGAGATCTACAGGGAGGGAAAACAGTACACCTCTCTGAACAGTGTCTGGGAGGCTGTGGTGTCTGCTGCACGCAATGTTGATCGTAAACAGATCAAGCAACAGACAGAATCTATGGATGGAAGGCTTTTGAGTGTCATCGTAAAGAAAGGTGGCTATATTGGTCACTGATTTGTTTTTGGTTTTGTTTTTGAATGTCAGAAATGTTTATTTCTACATTTTGTGTTGTTATATTGGTTTACCTGGTGAAAATAAACAAGTGAGATGGGTATATATTTGTTTTTTATTAAGTTGCCTAATAATTCTGCACAGTAATAGTTACCTGCACAAAAAGATATCCTCCTAAGATAGCCAAATCTAAAAAAAAAACACTCCAACTTCCAAAAATAATAAGCTTTGATATTTTTAGTCTTTTGGATTGATTGAGAACATAGTTGTCGTTCAATAATAAAAAGAATCCTCTCAAATACAACTTGCCTAATAATTCTGCACACACTGTAAAACATTTCTTCTTCCAGGATCTTAGCAAACACTTCTCCATAAATACATGCCAAAATTCTAATTTATTTGAAAACTGAATCATAAAGCTAAGTAAAAGTCATTAAAACAAATCTGCCATCACTAATATCTGTAGTAAATTAGTCATAATAATTTAAACACACAGGTTTTTCTATACAAAACAAATAACGGTAACAGTTTACGTACAACTGAATCCATTTACAGTTTAATAGATAATAAAGATGAAACGGTGCACATTATTCAGAATGTGTGTTAATATAGGAACAGAGTGCCTGAACATGTTTTTAAATACCCTTGACTTTAGATGCACTGAATGAGCAGGTGTCCCAACACTTCTGTCCATATAGCGTATGAACGACTACAAAATGATTTAGTAACACTCTCACTGACTTTTGACTCTCCCAAATTGAGCGAATCGTTCCCTGCCCAGAAGATACTGTAGTGTTATGCTCATATGTTAATGTTAATAGGTTAATGTTGAGCTCGACAATACACTCATTTTTAGGTTCTATACAAATCAATATTTTATAATTATTAATTAGATTGTGGAGAGTATTGATTATATTCCAGATTGGGTGGTGGAGCTATCCTAGCACAGAAAGGATATAAACATAGTAGAGGCATGGTAGTGTGTTAGTGTGTGCTCCACTGGTACTGATGTACCAGCATTGTTAGGGTGTTTAGCCAATTTAATAATTTAGTGTAATTCAAATATGTTTGTAGGGCTCTTTTTACAGTTCTTTAAGTTACAGTGCTCCACTTGTAAACAAGCCAAGCGGGACAGTGGCAGGGGAAACTTTCTAAGCCTCAAAAGATATACAGCTAATTTATAATGACATGTAGGAGGTGTACAATAGGAACATAAATCAGTGGTCTGTCTTGTACATCCACACATTTGCTAAATTGGCAGTTCTTTATTAATCCATCCACTTGGTACATTTTTCCTATTCAACGTATGTTGCTACCACCACCATGCTTAACAGTTGGTGCAGCGTTCTTAGGCCTCTGCCTCACCTGTACACCCTCCAAACTAACCTCGAGCAAGCTAAGCGGGACAGAGGCAAGGAAAACTTTACAGTAACATGTAGTAGGTGTACAGTAAGAGAGTACATGAGTGGTCAGATAGTACTTTTCTATTGATGGGTTAGAGGGGGGCTGATGAACTGTGCAGCAGCAGATCGGCCAATTTGCATATGTTTGTGGTTTCTGGCAAAATAGCAAATGTGTGCATGTTTATGAAAAATGAGAAAGTCTGTACTTCTGGAGTTGAGAAATCAGGGATCATTCATGGCTGTTACTTGTGGTGTACCTGCTTATGTCATCCTGAGGAAGCAGACTATAGATTGCCATCATGTCTAGTGCATTCACACTCTCCCATCCGGTCGACAGGAAGCGTTCCTTCTGTAAACGGATATCACGCCTTGTAACAATCAGTTCTTTCTAGCCCACTTTAAAACAAAAGCCTTACTTTTAGGTTAAGCCCGTAATAAAAATTCAATGAAAGCATTTAAAGAAAGTGAGGGCCATGACGTTATCAGTAGTTCCTTACAGGGCTGGTGCTGGTAAAGCTATCTTTAACCTTCAGGGATTTTCACTGAAACGGCTTGTGTGGGACTTGGTGAATTAGCAGCAGCTGCTGCACTACAACATTTAAGTTTCACAGCTTTGTTTGTCTGATTTCTGACTACCTTTTGTACACTGAGCCAGTAGTCAGTAATGTGATATACCAAATATTGTTGTACAAAATCCCCAAATTTATGGCTTTCATATCTAGGTTACATTAGTAATAATCAAACAGTGAGATACTTCATAGATTTTACATGGGGTAAAGGTGATCTAACAAAAGGTTAATGAAAAAATGGGGTAATGGGAGCGTCTTAACCTGAGAATCCAAAGACTGGCACACATCCACTCCAGACAGATTACACTGCCGTCTCTGCAGATTCTCAATCATAATCTGACCGAAGCGGTCAGCCATGTTCACCTGTAGAAGCAAAAAAGTGGGTCAAAACACAGTACACATACTTTTATAGCTCGAGGTTATGCTGAGGCAGTCCTTCTTCTTTATTAATCCATCCACTTGGTACACTGTACCTGAACCACGTACAGTATGTTGCTACCACCACCATGCTTAACAGTTAACAGTGCAGCGTTCTTGGGGTTAAACGCCTCACCTTTACTCCTCCAAGCATAACTCTGGTCACTGGAGCCAAACAACTCAATCCTTCTTTCATCTGACCATAAAACATGATCTCCTTCCATGTTCTTGGCAAAGCAGCCATTCCTCCTACATACTAACATACTGATGATTTTGGAATCTGCAGTTGTTTAGAACTGGCTCAGAGAGACCAAGAGATAAATCTATGATCATCCTTCTTTCCCTCTGTACTGTATGTGTTGGTCAATCCAATGAGTGCTGTCAAACAAACCCTTTTTATGTGGGCACAGGGATACTACCAGCATTAGCCAATTATGATCACTTCTGGGACGTTAAGAGGCCATCACAGCTGAGGAGACATTCTGGAACACAAGTCTAAATTCATGTATGTATAAATCTTAATCCTGTATGTATAATTTTAATCTGGGTTTAGACCTGTCACCTTTTTTTTGGATGACAGACTATCCCAGAAATAATTGTGATAAATAATATTGTTTTATTTCATGTTGCTCAATATTAATAACAATAATATTGGCACAGCATAACAATGTAATTATACCATTTTAAGAGAACTGAACTTTTAATAATGAGAATATTCAGACATAGGGAATAAAATATAAAAAATGTTAAATAAATAAATTAATTGGCTCCACTCACTCGTTCTGTTTAAAGCCAAAATGTTCCCACACCGAAGCTGTGGACTCCATTGAAACACCAGAATGATGTCACTTCAGATGAGTGGCCAGGCTCACGGCCATATAAAGATGGACTAATCGCCTTCTGTACTGTCAGTGGCTGCATAGTTTTACACATTTAACAGCAGCTTTGGCTGAGTTTAAGTGAGGGTTCCTGTTTGTTTCCCGATAGAGTACAAGCTACAGATATCTGTGTATTGCTTGAATAAACGAAAAGACTACAGCAGTAGTCCACACAGCTTATCTGTGGTTCACATGCTTGACAAACTGTATGTGTGTGTGTTTGGGGGGGGGGGGTCCGTTTGGGGACACCACCACCTGTCGCAGTCCGCTCGGTGTGTCTTATGGATACATTGGTCACTGTGCGCACTGCACCCTTTTCCTACACATCTGCTCACAGACTCAAGCTTGCCTCCAACAGAGAGTAGATGAGAGAACGTGACTGGCTAAAATATACACAAGTAAACACAATGGGAAATATTAAGGGCAGCAAAAACGATGGAGGCCTTGTCCATATATTTTATGATGTCAATAACGTGATTATTATGACAGTCCCTCAGAAAAAAACAAATAGTTTGAACTTGTGCACCAATTTTATGTTCTCTTATATTTACGCTGTTTATGGTCACTCATTCTGCCCCAGAAAAGCAACACCTCCAAGCAATCACTGAAAGCCCAATACTGCCATAACATAATATACAGATTCTACACCAGCCTTACTGTGCATACCTGCATCTCACCTGTTCGTAGTTGATGAACATTGCAGTGTGGAAGGTGTCTGCTGCCCAGTGCACCAGTTTGGATGACTGTTCAGGGGTCATGTACACCAGCACACATTCAGACATAAACAGCGTAGGTAACCTAAGTGGAGGGAACATAAAAACACCTCAAGGTAGACGATAGTTCAACGACATGCAGGAACTGAGCCAGCAGATGATAAGGCATCTTCAAGGCACTCATTACAGGATTAAAAAAAGTGCTATAGAAAACAAACAGCAATAAGTTCTGACCACAGATGGTGCGATAAAGTGGTAATAAATAGTTCTAAGGGTTAGAACTATGAAATGAATATGGCAGTTATATGTTTTTTAAAAATGGTGACAAGCGCTAAATGGTGCTTGCTAATAATTAATAATACAGTGTTCTACTGTATAGGAAGTCATGAGCTAGTGAAGCTTAGTCTCTTATTTCTTGTAAAACGTACAATGATGGGACAAGAAAGAAGAGTCTCAGTGACATAGACTGAAGCCAATCCCCTGAAACCACACTGAAGGCTAGAAGGTGGACCGGACCTCAAAGGAAGTTAAAATAAAAGCAATTGATGCAAGAGTCCTTGAAAACAAGGCCACCGATGTCGTAGACATGCTAAGTTTATAAACTTTTCCAAGACACATCAGTGGACATCAGAGAAGATGATCACTTCTTGACGCACACACAGACACTTTAATGACTCCCTGTTGCACCATTGTTGTCAAGGTCATCAGCGGGGGGATATTTAACTAAACAATAAACATGCAGAATTATATCAGGCAGATGTACACAACCAAGCCCAGAGTATTTATGGTGCCAAATCTTCCAAATTCATTGTTCGGAGTCAATTAAAATAACCATTCAAAACATGATTCAGTCACGCACAGCGGACCTTCAAGGGCTTAACACAGTCAATATACAGTGGTATGAAAAAGTGTGGGCACTCCTGATAATTTAAATGCAGTTGAAATGAAAGTGAAATGAAGTTTATAGGATTTACAGAAAGTGTGCAATAATTCATAATTCTTCTCAAAATTAGGCAGATGCATAAATTTGGGCACCCCAACAGAAAAATGACATCAATATTTAGTAGATCCTCCTTTTGCAGACATAACAGCCTCTAAACGCTTCCTATTGCTTCCAATGAGGGTCTGGATTAGGAAGGTATTTTGGACCGTTCTTCTTTTCAAAACATCTCCAGTTCAGTCAGGTTTGATGGTTTCCGAGCATGGACAGCCCCCATTAAATCACACCACAGATTTTTTAATAATATTCAGGTCTGAGGACTGAGGCCATTCCAGAACATTGTACTTGTTCCTCTGCATGAATGCCTTAGTAGATTTTGAGGAGTGTTTAGGGTCGTTGTCTTATTGAAGTCTTATCCAGCCCCGGCGCAACTTCAACTTTGTCAAGTTGAACATTGTTCTGAAGAATCTGCTGATATTGAATGGAATCCATGCGTCCCTCAACTTAAATAAGATTCCCAGTATCTGCACTGGCCACACAGCCCCACAGCATGAAGGAACAGCCACCAAATCTTACTGTGGGTAGCAAGTGTTTGTCCTGGAATGCTGTGTTCTTTTTCTGCCACCCATACCGCCCCTTGTTATGTCTGAATACAATACCTCAATTTTATTTTCATCGGTCCACAGCACCTTATTCCAAAATGAAGCTGGCTTGTAAAGCTGTGCTTTAGCATACCTCAAGCGACTCTGTTTGTGGCGTGCGTGTAGAAAAGGCTTCATCTGCATTACTCTCCCATACAGCCTCTCCTTGTGCAAAGTGCGCTGAATAGCTGAACGATGCATAGTGACACCATCTGCAGCAAGATGATGTTGTAGGTCTTTAGAGCTGGTCTGTGGGTTGACTATGACTGTTCTCACCATCCTTCTCTGCCTGAGAGTTTTCTTGGTTTGCCACTTCAGACCTTAACTAGAACTGTGCCTGTGGTCTTTCATTTCCTCACTATGTTCCTCACAATTAAAACTGACAGCTGAAATCTCTGAGATAGCTTTTTGTATCCTTCCCCTAAACCATGAAGTTGAACAATCTTTGTTTTCAGGTCCTTTGTGAGTTGTTTTGAGGCTCCCATGTTGCCACTTATCAGAGAAGATGCAAAGAATAACCTCCTTCTCATAATTGGACTCACCTGTGTATGTAGGTCAAGGGTCAATAATCTTACAAAACAAATTTTGTGTTCCAATAATTAATAAATAAAACGACAAGGGTGCCCAAATTTATGCACCTGCCTAATTTTGTTTACATAATTATTGCACACTTTGAAAATCCTATAAACCTCATTTCCTTTCTCAAATATCACTGTGTTCCTCTGCTATATGATATATTTAACTGAAGTGGCTGATCCGAACAGCCAATGATTTGTAAAGGAAAATCATCAAAATGATCAGGGGTGCCCAAACTTTTTCATACCACTGTATGAGTCACAATATCCTAGATCCTTCAAGTAACTAAGATATTATTTACATATAAATGTGTTTGTGTTTATTGGCTTTATAAAACATGAATCTTATACATTAATAAGTACAAATAAAATGTATACAGAAAGTGTTGATTTTACATCACTGTGTTCAGTGCTTAGTGAACTGGTGAAGGAGATCAACACATCCATGCCGTGCTGCCTGGGGGGCGTCAGGGAGAGACCAAGCTGGGAACCGAGCTTTATTCTTTAAACTAGCTCACAAGATCTCAACTAGAGCTGGCTGATATTTTATCTTAAAGAGCACTGACCAACTGCATGTTTCATTACACACCATGTAAATAATGCTGTTTAATCAGATGACGAAGATCAGATTTTGAATAGAAATCACTGCACTCAGTATGGGCAGTATCTGAATAGCAGCTTTTAAGAACCTGCTGCTACTGATGTTAAACTAATGCAATAAATATTGTGTATTGTAAAATTGTCTTTAAATATCATGATACTTTATTTTTTCCATATCGCTCAGCCCTGATCTCAACTACTTCCTTCAAATTGAGAAATTCTTGTTACTTTTTACTGTACTGATCTGGAGTTTAACAGCCAAGATTAATAATGTAATAACGTAATATATATATATATATATATATATATATATATATATATATATATATATATATATATAGTTACTATAAGTAAAACCTTGTACATTTTCATAATTGAAATCATTTAAATCTGGGGGAAATTACATTTCAAAACTTACTCTGTATTTATCTGGAATTTCCGTAGCTTATCCTCTAAACTTGAGATGTCTCTGAGATCAGCGCCAATGATGCAATATCTGTCTGAGTCCAAGCTGTGACCATCTGTCAAGGACACATAAACAATCACAAAAGCAGGTCTTTACACTAAAAATGGTATGACCCTGTATTGCTTCTTTATTATTATTATTATTATTATTATTATTATTATCATCATCATCATCATCATCATCATCATTATTACCTAATAGGAGAGAATCAGCTGAATGGGTCTCGATCAACGGCTTTGACAAAGGAGGTTTTGTTCTGTGAAAACGAAAAAGCTTTGTGAACTTCTCTAGTACATTAGGAAAGTGTCTACACAGAGCAAACTGCACATATAGACCTCTGCAGTTATGTGGCATGTGCATATTAGGAACTGCACAAATCTGCCAGAATATTTATTTGACTGAAATGTGTGGGATTCTTGAAATCTTGCTGCTGTGTACCATTATATAACAATACCAGCTACATACACTGTACTCTAGAACTGCTAAAGACACGTAACTAACCTCGGTTAACAAAGCTTTGCTTATCTGTATGGGGTATTTTGCTGAGGTTGCCAGTCCTATGATGTTAGTTCAATGTTAAAGTGACACTGGCAATTTTTGACAACCCCATTCACTTCTGTCATTCAGAAATCCAGCTTACACCAAGAGTACCCGATGTCTTCCGGCAGAACACCGACTACAGAATGGCCACATTATTAAACTTCACAATGCTCCGCTCAGCTTCGTCTACAACAGTGTCAGTCTGTAGGGATGCAGCTAGAGCAGAAACTACCGCCCTAGGAGTTGGAGTTAAAAGTGGAAAATCCTCAAGAAGCCCATAGGACGAGCATTTTGCTTGTTCTGACCAATCAAATCAGTGGAAAGGCAAGCCTTTAGTGATAAATAGAGGACAGAACACTCACAGTGTTTCAGTCACTGAGTACTGAGCTGTATGACTGCACAAACTGAAAACCTCATGGCAAAATAACATGCAGCTAGCTAGGTTAGACAACATCATCCACTTATCTTCTGATGCTAAAAAAGCTAAATGACAGTTAGAACTACTGTTGTTTGGTAACAGGGACGAGTATGAGCAGAAACAGCCTTCAAAAAGCTCAGTGTTAACCTCCAAGCTTTCGTAGAACAACACTGCTCAAATATAACTCAACTGTGATGCTTCCCAAAATGCCAAACAGCCATAATCTTTACTTGGCCTCTCTAAGGGAAACATTTTCTCAGTATCTTTACTAGTTGAGTTGTGAAGGATCAGAAGATGAGAAGATTTCAAGACATGAATATCTAATGGAGAAGTTTGCTGCAGTCCCAATAAGGAGCTACAATTCAATAATGCACTTGTCCCACTAGAAAAATCCACCAGGACAAAAGAACCCTCCACACAACTCCGAAAAAAGGTTACTGAAGAAAAAAAAAATTCCCCTGGAGTTCAGCTAAATCCATCATTAAGCCACCAGGAGACATATGACTATTCTAAAGAAGTTAAAAGCTTTAGCAGCTGCGATGGAAAGGACTCTGCATATGACAACTTGGAGAGGTTTTTATATATTGGTAATTGTGTCCTTATGGTGTATCTGTAGCCAGAAATACCGTCCAGTAACCAGTGACTGGACGTTCCAGTCACTACACTACAACTACACTACAATAATACATATACTAGACTACACCAGTTTTATTTCATTGACATTACATTGTAAAAATCTGTTTGCAGTTGTTTTGGGGTAACAGAGTCCTTTTGTTAAATAATAATAATACATAAAAAATAAGATTATAATTATAAATCAAATTATATTGACCCTGGCTCTGTACATTTTAACTAGCAGAACAGCACATGGTTAAACTGAGACTATGCCTCCCTCTACAGGCATCAGACTAACATGACACATCTTAATGAACCATAAAAAATTAAAACAATATATAAAAAAAGAAAGATGTTCTACACCTTACTTGATATGATGTATTTTCCTGGCAACAATCATGGGGAAGTCAACTTCAAAGTACTTCTTCGGCAAAGTGTTCTCAGTCTAACAATGAAAACAGGCAGGTTTCAGACCAAAAAATGCAGAGCTGGTCAGAGATCATTAAAAATATATATTATAACCTAGATAAGACGCATAAAATACATGAAATCATATTCAGAGCAAGTTACAACAAAGGCTAAAGTTGTCTGAAAATCTTTAGATAGTACATGTTTGATCAGACACCTGATAAGATATTTGTAGACATGACTCATCACTACAGCTCAATACTGGGCTTTCGAGACGTTCGAACAGAGCGTGGTGTTCTACTGGTTATGCTTTTCTACTGTTCGATGATGCTTGTGTGCAATTGAACACATACGTGGGAACAGGCACTCATTAAATTAGCTAGAAATAGTGGCTTTGACCTCGTTATTTGGCTCCCTACTCACACTTTAGGACACTAATGAGCCTCAGATATTTTCTAAGCAACATAAGCCTCTACCTGTCCAGTACTTTCTCCTTTTGTGGGGCAATGGTGGCTCAGCAGCTAGAGCACCGGGTTATTGATAACAGGGTTATGGGTTCGATAGATAGGCTCAGCAAGCTGCCACTGTTGGGCCCTTGAGCAAGGCTCTTCACCCACTCTGCTGCCCAGGCACCGCAGCAATGGCTGCCCACCACTCCGGGCATGTGTGCTCACTGTTACAGTGTGTGTGTGTGTGTGTTTGTGTGTGTGTTCACTGCACAGATGGGATAAAGGCAGATCTAACCAGATTTTGAGTTAAGCGTACCTTCAGTCTCCAGAAGGTGGTGTCCAGTCCTGCCCCAAGATTGACCACCTGGCAGTCACACTGTGTCTTCTTAAGGAAAGCATCCAGCAGGTGGTTCACTCCTTTTACACGGGCATAATAACCTAAAGCAGAATTCAGATCAGAGAAGCAAACACCACCCGATTCACGAGCTGAGCCACGAGATGAAACAAGGCTTCTTTTAACAGATGCAGAGGGAATTATTTGAAACGGATCTAAACAATGTCTGTAGTGTACAAACAGAATAAAGGTAGATTACCTCTGTTGATCTCTGGTGCCTTGCGTTCTCCTGTCTGCCGCACAAAATACTGTATGTATGGGTCTGTCCAGTAACTTTTGCTGGTGGCAAATCTACAAATAACAACAAAAAGAAGAACCATCAGTGCTTAGGATTTAGCAGATCTCCATTATACCATTATATACATATAACATTAGTGAGGCAAGTTAGTAACAACTGTCATAGTAAATATACAGGACAAATATACATTATTATTATATGATAAAGAACAGTATTATTACATATTATGACAATAAAGAAAGCTTATAATAATACAACCATTTAAAAACTCAAATAAAAGTCCAAAACAGCATATCTGTATTAGTAACTACTAATCGACTTAGTCTGCTAAAATCAATGACCAAATTAGCTGTCAATTAATTTAACCTTGATAATAAAGGTCACTAATAGTAGTAACATAAAATGTCTATAATTATTGTCTCACATTTGTCTCCATTGTTTCTTTTTTGCTGAGCCAAACAATTATGGGAAAACTGGTTAAGGAAAGCTGATTTGCTAAGGTTTTTAATTTTACTGCTGCTACTTTACACATTCTTGGATTAAAATGTTTAAAAGGTAAAAGGCAGAGTTTTATTTATCTTTTATATTAGCAGGAAAGTTCATTGGAAAATGTTCATTTCTATTTTCTGTCTTTATTGTTAGTTAGCAAATGTATAAAGCAACCACACACTACATTTAAAAGCTGATATAATAGAATAACTGCTGATATATTAGAATAACTGCTACTGAGAGTAAATTAAAATTCATTGCTGAAATAATAATCAATCACTATCACAATAGTTGGTTGTTGAAGCCCTAATTGACTCTCTCACTCAACGTTCTCTTATTTATTCTTTTTATGGAAATCACTAAAGATGAAAAAACATGAAAACCATGTTACAATGTCTTGCGTGAGACAATCTGGCTTTTGCACATATTTTAATTGTAAGGTTTCACAAATTGAGACTTTGGGTCGTACTTTTTGTCTTATAACAGTAGTGGAATTTTTTTATTTATTTTATAACCATCAATAAGAGGGTTTTTTTTTTCCCTGTGTATGAAAAAAATTACTGTTATATAGAACCACTGCCTTTACTAAAGAACCCCTTTTTGTGAGTCTGAGTAGACTTTAAATGCAGAGCAGAGCTCCACAAAGTAAAGCAAACGCTTCAAATTCAAGCTGGCAAAGAATTCAACATTTAATACTTTCAGTAGTTTATTTAAATAACCTACACTCTTAAAATTAAGCATTAAGTATATAGATCCCATAAATACAAGCATGACAACTTAACGAACCATCAGCATGCTTTAATGATGCCCACCCCCCTGCACAGGGTCCCACTACTGTCTACAGAGTCCAACGGCACTTATTCCTAAGACTGTGTCAGCAGGCCAACATTTGACATTTGACCTCATTTTAAAAGAGGAGACTGAAGTAAAAGCAGACATTTGAACATTGTGATAGTTGGTATCAGCATCGATACTGAAATCTAAATTCCACTATAAGCACAGGCCCAGTTTCTGGGGAGCAGGAGTGGGGAGCTCCAGTCCTGAGGGGCTGAATTCCTCCACAGTGTGTCAAATCTGCTGCTCAAACACACCTGATTCAACCCAGCAGTGAATGGCCGGGTTCAGCTGTGCGTTTGTTCAGGAAATCACCAGACTGTGCTGAAACCCAGCTCTGCAGTCGTAAAAAGATGAGAGACCTGCCCCCAGGACCCCAGCACCATCTTTTGACAACGCTGTAGCCACGCTGTGAGAAAGCAGACAGCGCGTGTGTTTGCTGGGTTAGAGTCTATCGAGCCTATGACCCTCAGCTCATGAGGGAAGATCTGTGTTTATGATCATATTCAGTCTCATCTCAATGCAGGGTGCTTTACTGGAGTGAAAGTAACGCTGGATCTCAGGTTCTCCGTCTACCTTTTGCACGTCGACGCATCGTCGCATGTCGCTCTGACCGCTTCATCAGCAGTGTCACTGTCAGTGAAGGGCGCCTGGGACGCCATGGGTGTAGATCTGCTGATTTGCTTCTTCACATCTGAAAACAACTGTCTATCTATCTCTCTCTCTCTCTCTCTCTCTGTGTGTGTGTGATCAAGAACTGAGCTAACGAGCTACGCACACACTCGTAACGCTGTCATGCTCCAGATCAGCGATCGCCTGCAAAAGTCCAAACAATGCAGTAAATAAAGCACATCGAGTTACAGGTTATTAGTGAAATAAACAACTATAGAAATGATCTGAACTGCTGGATATTTCACTCGATCTCCACTCTCTCGTCCATGTTACACTACCACCTCCGCCTCTTCCTCCTCCTCTTCTTCTGTAAATGCGTGTGTTCGGTGTCGTTGACAGCCTTCTCTGTCGCCACCTGCCGTACGTTTGCGTTATTGTAGGCATGCGTTAAGAAAATACAGGGCCCTTAGCATCCATGTCTCTTGTGTTTTACGTCTCCCCTGAGATTTCTTTGGCTTGGAAAACAACACAGAACTTTATATGACAATGTATTAGCCTGCCTTCATGTCTTTAACCAGGCGGTTTTGTTCCTGTGCCTTTAAAGCAACGCTTGCTAGTGCGGACCACGCCCTGAGATGGAACGGGAGGGCGGACTTGGCCTGAAGTCCAGCCCGGCTTTCCTGTGGACTGTGAGTGAAGCCGGGGGAAAGGAGAAGACTGGGTGGAGGTGGGTGCGACGTCTGTTCATCATGGGAGTATATAAGGGCCTCGAGGGCCAGGAGGAGCAGTTTGGGCATGGTCTTTCTCCCAAAGTGGGGTTCTGTCAGCGCCACTCTGCTACTGCTCTATGTAACTTTGGTGGAGCTACTATACCGTCTATACGAGTCCACATGCTTCTTTCCCTTTCATATGCCGGTTCAGAATCTCTCAGCTTGTCAACAAATGCACATGAACAGCTGCCCATTAGGGGGGCGCTCAAAGCATGATTTGTATTTATGACGGTTGTGTAAAAGTGAACTACATTTCTCAACTGTAGGAGGAGCACAAGAGCAAATAATATCAACTCTTGCATAATGCTGTCTTAAGGATGCCAAAGAATGTCAAATTGTCTTTATCTTGGCGAGCATGAACCTCCGACACCGTTGTCTGCCAGACTGCCAGAGGAGAGAATAACAGCTAACCTGACCCCATTGCAATATCTTTAGCTAAGAGCACAACGTGCCAACTGGACACAGAAAGAACAGCAACACTATCTAGTAAGATTTGGGAAGAATTACACAAAGTTCTTGTTACAGTGCTACAAGCTAATGTAGGCTGTGAGCCGTAAACCAGCATAAAGCAGAGCTTATCAGTTTTTTCCTATGATTCCACTTTGTGGCAAAAATAATAAACCACATCTAGGCTCCAAAATGTCACTTTAATGATGACTGCAGTCTCCGAATTATTCAACCCCTTCATGATAAGCATCTTTAGTGGTTAGTAGAGCAACCTTCTGCTGTGATGACCTGCTGCAAACATAATGCACAGCCAGACACCACTCCAGTTTACTAATATTCTTTAATACACCTTCAAATCCCACCAGAGATCCTCTATGGGGTTTAAGTCAGGTGACTGTGACGACCACTCCAGAATCTTCCAGGACTTCTTCTGAAACCAGGCCTCGTTGAATACTGAGGTATGCTTGGGATCATTGTCCTATTGGTAGGCCCCAAGCTTTGGCTCCCTCATTCATTTTCCTCACTAAAGGCAAGGATTTCCTGATATTTGATTGAATCCAGAAGAGGCAAAGCAGCACTGAGCCACCTTAGCATCGTTTTCTCAGCATATGCGTCTTTCTTTCTCCACCAGACATACCGCTGATCCATAAGCCATTTCATCACTCCACCCCAAACTATGGTTTTGAGCAGACTGGAGCCGACTGTTCTTGAGCTTTTGATTTAGTAGAGGTGTGCAGGCATGGAGACCTTCAGCGTTCAGGCTACACTTTAATGGACAAACTGACAACTCTGTGCCTGCTGCCCAAATGCTTGCAGCAGGTCTTTTGCAGTCACTCAAGGGTTTTTGACCATCTGCCTCCTCAGGAATCTGGTGGTAGTCAGTGATGGCTTCCTCCTTTTGCCATTGTTCCTTCAACTTTGAATTGTGAACTGCGCTTCCAGCGGGATCTCTAGGAACAGTCAGTGCTTTGCTCTCTGTTTGTATCCTTTTCCTTGTTTGTACAAGGCAGTGATCTCTTCTCTGAACTTTCTGGACAATTCTCTTGCCATATTTCTAACATGGTATTTGATGGGTTTTTATCTCAAGCACACCTGATGCTACTTATGAAGCCCAATGTGAAGCAAATGTGTGTCCTTATGATGGATAAATAGATACTTTATTGATCCCAAGGAAATTTAACAGCCAGTAGCAGTTACACAATACAGCACAGTAATACAAAACAATAATAAGGGTGATACAGTACAGAAAAGGGATTCTACTAATTAAAAGTGGTGTTTAGTGTTGAATGTGGAGAAAGCACTTGTTCTATTAGTTGTGTTGAGCTATTTAAATTGTTCTTGTTTGATTGATTTACTGCAAATAGCTGAAGGTTTGTACATTTTGCTAATAAACCTAATTGGGGCTAAACAATTTCAGTTGCAATAGGTAAATGCTCTATGTTCTGAATGGCTGCTCTGTATTGTGCCAACTTCAGAACTAACTGCTTTTGGACACTATGGGCTGGGGAGTAAATGCTGTTTTTAGAAAAGGTAAGTGTTCACACACTTAATCAAATTAGATGCACAGCATAATTAATTCACCATACTACCCTGATTGATCTACTGTGCTAATTGACTGAATACTTCAATGGTCATAAAAAGAAATAAAACTATACTTACAATTAGTTACATGTCTGCTTCATTTTCCTGAATATCCATACTTTTAAACATTAACATTAATTCCACTTAATAATTTAATTGTTTATGCTATACTATAGAGAAACTCTGGGGTATTTACAGTGGCGGAAATAGGAATCAAGGGCTGCCTGTCTACAAAACAAATAAAGCCATTTTATTCACTATCCTAAATAACCAGAGAACCTACACGCATCATTTCAGTTTTATATGTAATAATACAAAAGTATGTATTATATTATGTATTGTTGTTGTGTCGAAATAATTTTATAAAAAAAAAATATTCACCATGCACTAGGGATTTGATTTGGGCACTTCAAGGCTATGGCTTATTCACAATCATTGTTAGGAAAGGCTCCTCTAAACAGCTGCCCAGGGCTCTGGAAATGAATATAACTGGGACCCACAAAGCAGGAGAAGACTGTAGCTAGCAGTTTCATGAGCCTGTAATGTAAGTAATGTAAGAGTAATAGCAGTTAACAGGAACTGTGCAGGTCAAGTTGATGTCTAGGAGACAGAAGGAGCTTTGCTAGGAAGGCAAATCAAAACACCTGTTCGACTACAAAAGACCTTCAGGAAGATTTAGCAGACACTGGAGGTCTCACCACAACATCCAGCATCAGAAGTTTTCAACTAAACATCTAAACAAGCCTCATACATTCTGGAAACTGATGTGGACTCAAAGTTCAAATACAGTTTTGATCACAATGGGAAAAAAGGGTGCAGGTTTTCATGAAAAGAACGTCTCTCCAACTGTTAAGTGCGGGGTGAATTGATCTTGCTTTGGGCTTGTGTTGCAGCCAGTGACACAGGGAACATTTCACTGGGAGGTGACCTCGAGAGGCACAAGATGAAGGCATTGCCACTGGCCTCACAGTTCCCCGAACTAAACATCATAGAAAATCAGCGTCTAGGCCTTGAAAGAGCAGTTCATGCAAGGTTGGCCCAAGAATGTCACAGAACGAGAAGCTAAGTTCACAAGCTGAAATACTTGCCAGAGAAGGTGTTACTAAGTCCCGCAGGGTGCCCGAACCTTTGCTTCAGGCCCTTTTTTTTTTCTTTTCTTTTTTAAAGCGTAAGGTAAAAGAGAAATATTGCTTAACATATTACAGAAATCTTCCACCTTTCTGTCTTTTAGAGATCAGCTACTCGCTTAGCTATTCACAGTAACATAACCATTAAGCATGGCTGCCCAAACTTTTGCATACCCCCGTATAATATATGTCTTAGAACTCAGGCTCTGATTTTCTTCATAACTTATTTGATTGTATATTATATGATATATCAATCTTGTGGAGGCAGTACACTCCTTAACAGACGTCTGGCCCCATTCACCACCACTGTGTACAGTTCCAACCTTTGTAGCCAAGTTTCTCCAGAACATTGAGAGCCACTGAACCATGCAGATATTTTTGAGAAGTTGGTGGAGTTCCCCTTTTTCAGTACAAAAAAATAAAAAATAAATAAAATATAAAAAATAATAACACTAGAATATGGTTTATATGAATATACTTGAAAGAGGTGAACAGCAGTCTCCAGCCCTTTCACTAAGAGCCTAAGACGTAGCATGGCTGTAAGCTAATATGGAAAGTGCCTGGTAAACACACACACACACACACACACACACACACACACACACACATGAAATAAGCTATAAAATAAAGATCTACATAAGATAAAGATCTACAAAATGATCTATTTAATGATCTTTCAGAAAGCACAGCCTTAGGATGAAGTGTGCTGTGAAGGCTCTTATTTCTGAATGCATGACAGCGTGAATATGTGGGGCGTGAAAAGGCAGAAAGCTATACACCACCATCATCATCATCATCATCATCATCCTCCTTCTCCTCCTCCTCCTCCTCCTCCTCCTCCTCCTCAGCAGCAGCAGCGGTAGCAGCATTAGTAGTAGCAGCAGCAGCCGCAGCCGCAGCCGTAGTAGTAGTAGTAGTGGTAGTAGTGGTGGAGGTGGAGGTGGAGGAGTCAGTCAGTAACCAGCGAGTCATGAGGAGCGACTTCAACAGCTGATGTGTCAACTTTTCTCTCTCATTTTCCTCATTCGCACAAGACGGGACACGCATGTCGGCAGTGACAGTATTAGAAGGGACGACGGATGGTGTGGAAAGTGTAGGGCTGCTCACAAAAGCTGCCTTTCTCCTCTACATTAGACCGTTTTTTCCATTCGGGCTTCTCCCTCATCCTACCCCGCGCTGCTAGCTTAGCTCGCTTGCTAGCCAGCTAACGTTACTTGAGCGAGCTAATCATCTGCCGGCTAAATCACCAGCTCAACTTCAGGATGATTCAAAGGCTTTTCGGCGTATGACTTCTCGCCAAGGACTCTACTTTCAGTTTCCCGACACTCGGACTCGGTGGAGTACAGCACAAACATGAAGAAACAGTTTAATCGGATGAAACAACTCGCCAACCAAACAGTTGGCAGGCAAGTAGAGAAAGTGTCGGGCAGTCCGCGCTGCCGCCGCCGCCGCCGCCGCCGCCGCCGCTGCTGTTGTTGTTGTTGTGCTGGGTTGCCAAGGCGGTCGAGTCGATTAGCTAGCTCCTCACTTACTACCTGATTCAGTCAGACGGATCTCTTATGGTGGGCTCTGCTGGCTTCCCAAACACACACTCTTTTGTTTCAGCTAGCTAAATGTCTGACATGGCTTCAGCTTTTCTCCCGGTGTAGAAGAGAGACGCCAGTCTAAGCTCGGGTTATAGACTGCGAGGCCACACCGGTCCGGTCTGCGAATCGGTCGGTATATCATGTCAGGGTTAGCTAGCTATGCTACGTGTGGAGCTGGGCTGGCTAGCTAGTTTTTACACACTCTTGACTGGAGCTTCTCCTTAAAACAGTCATTACCAGCTTTATATGTGCTCTTAACGTCGGTGCAAACGTTTCAACCAGACCCAGCTACTCATTGGTTTGCAAAGAAAATGTGTGTGTGTGTGTGTGTGTGTGTGTGTGTGTGTGTCGGGGTTCTTTATTTAAAAATCCAAAAAGTGCTGTCAGATATGTCCCATCTCAAACTCTGTGGCCCTTTCCACCTCTTCTGCATTCCCCTTTGAGTCCAGAGGAGCTGATGTACTTGGTATGTGCTTGTTCATCGTTTCCAAACTCCTCTGCTGACAAGCCCACAGGCCTGCATTCTCTTCGTGCTATTTTTGTGCTTTATTGTGAATGGGGTGTGTAATTTCGTACAACAGTTGCTCAGCTATAGATGGGCTGCTCCTTATCCTTCTTTAAGCTGCCCATGTTGACAAGAGTTCAGAAGCCTGTCAGTCCCAGGCCGCTTATGGCTGCATAAAAGAAACATCTTGAAAGTAGTGGATCAGCCTCGCTCCGAGAAACACGCTGACTGACTGATTATTTTATTTGTAGTAATTGTGTTTGACAATTCCAGCCTAGCTCTGCTTTGCTGAATGTCTGATAATGTCCTATTCAGCGGTTTATCATCAAGAGGCTGAGCATCGCTGGCCAATTTACATGCACTGCGTTCACACACATGCGCACGCACACACACACACACACACACACACACACATGCATTTCATTTACCAAAGGAACTTTGTGTGAATGCCAAGCACTCTTTCTCACCGGTGTTCGTGTTTTTTAAGTATTTTTTTTTTGTTGTTGGGTAAAAGGACGTGCCTTTCTAACAGCAGATTCTTTACCACACAGCAAGCCCTGACCTTTAGCATCTGTGTCCTCATTTTCGCCGTGTTTTAAATGTCTGCAATCCGATCAGTCTCCAGAGGCCTGTTGCAAAGGCATTGTGATGATCGGCGTGACAAAGACTCAGAAACAATCTAATCAGGGCTAGGCTGGTCGTCTTGGTGGCGAAATTCTAGCTCAAATAATCCGATGCTCCCTGTTTCGAAAGGTGACAACACACACTGGTCATAATATTACCACAAAGGCCTCGCCGGGGAAGCATGCTTTACAAGACAGAAGCTGGCCTGCCTTTTTTGACTTGATCCTAAGAGTGTTGCTCCTTCAGGTAGAGAGAGGTAGAGCTGACTTTCTCACTACACTGGGGTGATGCATACGAAATATTTTTGCCCTTTTATTTTTCTACGTTATACAGCCTCCTAATATTGTGTGCTTTAAAGGCGTGCAGCTGTTGTACCTTCTGAGGGTACATTTACCTTTTTGTGTAGTTTGTTGAGCAAAAATGTACCAGCTTTTCTCAAGCAGTCGCGCTGTTTCGGACATGAGAATAGTCGTAGTTGTGTCATAGTTATTGTCAGTGCTCGCCAACACTGACCAACTACATGTTTCATTACAAAGAGAGCAGAATTAGGTCTGTTTAGCTGGATTACCTGTCATCTGTAATAATAGGTGATATATATTTTTAAAGGAGCCCAGCTGTTTTTCTGTATCCCTACTTTTATTACTTTTGACATCATTTAAATCGGACAGTTCTGTACTGTATTTAATTGTTACGATAAATAGAATAACAGAAATGATCCAGAATTACTTAAAGTACAATCTGTTTAAGGTTAAGAACGTTTTTTGGGGGGTTTTTTTCATCTCAGGTAGAGATGCCATTTTGGCGATACAAGGTTTTTGCTCACAGCAATGTAATATTGTGACATGTTGTGTACCCTGTAAATGGATTTTACCTTAATATCCCATACCGTACTGTCCACCATTATGTAGGGCTGGGTAGTATGAAGACATGCTATGATGATCTCAAGGAATTATGTCTCAATAATCTTTTGTGAGCATTGTAAGTACTTCCACAACAAATGCATGCAAAATATCTGACCCTAAATGTCGAGATTGTGAGTAGCTGTCAATGTTTTATTACATTTTCAGTTTATAGTTTAAAAGCTGTGATATTTATTGTGCATTGTGGAATTTCAGGTATCTGCTCTAGTGTGAAGAACTGTATTCTCATATGTGTTTATACAGGAAAATGTGGTTCTGTCTAAGCATACCAGCCAGAACCACCACATTTACTTCAAACACCTCTGTTACATGGTCAGCTGCAAGCGACAGATGTGTACATCTGGAATTCTCATGATTTTGTTGAATGTATTTTGCTAACAGTAAATCTTAAGGTTCTGATGCAGAAAGCAGATCCGAGTGTCGCGGCAGCGGAGGGTGGTGTGGGGAGGGGTAGGCCGGACACAAGCCTCAGCTGGTCCCATGGTTCCTGTGATTGTGATGAGGCAGTACACTCTGTTCGGCATGCAGCTCCTCAAAGGAAATCTCCCCTTATTCTTTTTTTAAACAGGAAGCTGTCCTGGGGACGTTTAATTTCTAAGAACGAAATCAAAGAATCGTCCCTTTTACCAATGAGAGATTTTTTTGAATGCATTTAGTATCTGCATGCTGGACTGAAACTGAAGCTTTTTGCAGTTGTATGCCTTTCGGAGGAAATGGAAAAAGTTGCTTATATATACACAACACATTGTTGTAGTATGAAAATGAACAAAAAGCCAACTGTTTTCAGCTTTTTTTGAGGCACCCAAATTAGGGGTTTGTCTGTAATTGAAGGACTTAGCGGACCAGCTGTTAGCTGTTGCTCCAGAACTGAAGGAGGTTACTAATTGGCAGATAATGGCTAAGGTTATCAGTGCCTTAAGTACAATACAGGCAGATGTTCCACCTATTTAAGTACAAAATCAATAAAGTTGATTTTCTGTGGACTCTCCACATCCATCAGTTCATTTGCAGTGGGCTATATAGGTCAAAGCATTCTACACATCGTGCTGCTCTCTCGCCTAACTGCAGAACATTACTTACATACAACTTTTTTTTTTTTCTCCACAAGTAACAGTTTCAGACATTATCTGTGCCCACCCATGCCCTGCTGGATGGATGCCCCCAAAGCAAAGCTCTGAGCTAAATGGCTTTGGCTATATTCTGGTGTTACACAGTCAACTAGCTGAGGATGCAAAACCATTGTTTGATTGCCACACAGGCTTTTTAGTGAACGAAGGGCTGCATTTGTTGCCGTGTTCTGCTCATTATCAGGTTCAGTCCTGCTAAAATGAAGAGCGATCTTTTGCTTTGAGTTGGATTTAACTGCAAGTGATACTCTACTGAATGTTAACGTTTCATTGTTCGATCCAACCGGTCTGTTAAGCCTTTCTAAACAGGATAAAGAGATTGCAAAATATGCATCTAAACTGTATTAGCAATACAGTAATTTTTTTATTTTTTTGATAGGTTTTGCACCTTTTCATATCCTGGGCTGCTTCCCTGATTATCAGTGATTATCTACAGTCTTCGCGATGGCTGAGCATGAGTCTATGGGTCAGATGCCCACTGTTGTAGCCAACCCTCAGATCCTGTAAATGTTTCCAAAGCACATGTGGCATGTGGGCCTTCTTGCCTCCCAGCCCCCAATGGCTCAGTGATGTGAAGGTCTTAGGGTTGTGATGCCACTTCAGAGCCTTTGTGTTCTTCTAATGCAGGCAGAGCTGGGCCAGCTTGGTTTTTTGGTTCGCTGTTCTGCTGGAAAAGTCCCAGTGTGCTCCAATCGCAGCTTCCGAACTGACGCCTGCAGAATTTCCTAGAGCGTTATTGGATAATCTGCTGCATTCATCTTGCCTTTAATCTTGACCAAATTTCCTGTGCAACTGGAGGGCTCGCACACCCCCAAAACAACAAGAGTTTCTCCTCATAAAGTTTGTTGACTCCTTTGTTGGCGTTTCTGTGAACTATTAAGCTCAAACTTTTGTGTTTCTTCAGGCTTCAAGTACCTCCCTGTTGGACAGGAGGCCTGCCTGAGGGTTTTTTCTATACATCTGGCATAATGGTGGCTGGTGGTTGTCTCTGAGATTTTTCTTGGTTGACCTGATCTTGGCTTGGGTTCCTTGGATTCATTCCTATTTCCACCATGATTTGTACTGTTTGGCATTTTCAAATTGTCGGATATCCTTGTTTTTAAGCTTTTCTTTATAGCGTTACTTCAGTTTCTGCAGTTTTCTTCCAGTATTTTTCAGTTTTTATAATTAGTAAAAAGAGGAAAATGAAGCCCTGACCAACAAAATGTTCACAAAGACTGTTTTTGTTAGCGTTATACGTGGAAGAATCTTTAAAAAGACAAGAGCTGCAAATTCTCATGCACAAAGTAGATTACTATCTTGACCTTCAGGGTGATTTGATTTCCGTGTGTGTGCAATATCCAGGCCCAGCATAAAAAGGGTGTGTAAACATAGGGTCCTTCATAAGAGCCATCTATTTGCAGACACATTTTGTCACACTTAACACAATAACAATTTAGATAAATGTCTACATTTTTTGTAGTGCCAACATGGTACAACTGCATATTTTGTAGACTAATATGCTATATTAAAAATATGGGTTGTCAGTTCAACCCTGCTGGAACAAGCCAATTTAACTGATTTTATTTACCTCAAATAAAAGCCTCAAACATGAAAACCACTACCAATGAACTTCTGGCCTGTTCCGCTTTTTACAGTGAGGCTAATTACACATGATATTTTAGTCTTGGTGTTTATATATAACCTTAAATGTTTTTCCCTGTGTAAAATGGGCCCCCCACCTATATTTGGGAGCAGGTCATACATGGGGATCGGATGTTCTTGTAGTTCTGCTCTACTGTACGTGTGACAACAGCTAGGCCCAGGCCTGACTCCAAAAGAAGTCTTTTGAATTCAGTCTGTATTTGGTTGCAGCCTTTCAGTCCCGTTCTTTTGCTCCTCTGTGTTAATTGAAAGCAGCTGTCCACCACTGTCACGAGGTTACTCTAGTGCAGTTTTGCCAACATGAGAGACTGTGCTGACTTTGTAGCCTGGCACACAGAGCGCTGCAGGATTGAGCCCAGTTGGTGTGACTGTTCATTTCACAAGCTGGTGTTCGCTAAGATAATTGTACTGCATTAGCTGGCCCATTAGCTGCTCCTGCTAATGCATTATTAGATTTCTGACTGCATTAGTAGTACTTTGCCTGATCCCTCCAGAATACAAGAGTCAAATACCTCTGAAGGGCTCCTTGATTAGTTTTTTTTTTTTGGTGTGTGTGTCCTAAGATAGTGCTAAGTTGAAATAATTAGGTTAGAGTATCACCAAAGAGTAGGTGAGGGAGTTCACCTACTTAAAGTATGCTGTTCGTCTTCAGTTTCAAAGGAGGTATGGACTAACTCTTTTGTCTGGAATCTGAGGATCACAGAGACAGCCAGCCATATTCTCACAGTGTTTGCCAGAACTGTTCAAGAATTTGAAAAAAATGTAAGTTTGGCTAGAGCTAGGCTTCCTGGCCATTTGTTTTCTTTAACTAATCCAGTGAAGGCCAAGGGCCTTCTACAGGGCGCTTAATCTTCTGACTACAGGCTGACTTTAACATAAAACATGGTGGAGAGTATGAGTTGCCATATATTTGACATAACATGTACGTTTGTATTTTGGGGGCTTGTTGTGTTCATGTATGTTTTAATAATTTCATAAATGAACTTTATTTATCAAAGCTTTCATTTTCAAACCAAGACAGTGGGTCTACCTGTCTGTCTATTATAGATTTTTGCACTACATGCTTGATGTTTTCAGTGTTTTATGAGAGGGGGTATACCTTGCTGTTACGTACGAGGTTGAGATAAGTCATAACTCGTTGGCAGTAAGCTAACCTGATTGACTGACTGATTTGTCTTGCAGCTTGCATCTTGTTTGGAAGGTGTTTGAAAAGCTGCTGTTATCCTCTCTGTGTATGGTTTGAGCTAATCTGTGCCATGGTCAAAGCCATCTATTAGTTTACTATTAATAGTGCCTAGCCATCTGTACATATCAGCAGTGCAAGGCCGATGGTGGAATGGCAAAATTTCCTGGGAAAGTGCAGAGCTACAGGTCTTATTTCAGGCAGCTGCTTGACGGGACGTTGTTGACCACTGTCTCGTACACTGCACTCAGTCCAGTTAAACAGGACTAATGATGCTGGTCAGTGTTATTTTAAGTACTGACAAGATCCACAGTACACACATTACCCTCCCTACTTTGGAGGGGTGTTGGGGCATTCTTACGCTAAACAATGTTGAATGTAAAACTGCCAGGATTTTATCTAGGTTATGTGGTTAATCCAGGACGCAGGTCTTTTGCATGTGGTTTGAGTAATATTTATTTTAGTGTCTGCAGTGTGAGCTGAATAGGTTAATAGAAAATGTATTTATGTAACTGTAGACACAGATTGTGAAGTTCTGTTGCACATTAATTATTATTTTTGGTTTATTATTATTATTATTATTATTATTATTAGTTTTATTCTTATTAAGCCTCTAATTCTTTTCTTTTGCAGAGCGGAGAAAACCGAAGTCCTCAGTGATGACCTGCTACAGGTAACTACTACCTCCTCTTGGTTTTATCACGTTTTTAGTTAATCTAAGACATTGCCTTTGGAAAACAGCCATATAGTTGTGAATTGTTGGATTATGCAACAGTAAAATTACACTTGTCATCAAATTACACGTACAAAAATGTACACTTATTTCTGTGGACCTTCTGTTTGGGGCTGTTCTGTTTGGGGCTTATCTGAAATTCACGATGTGTTGTTGAACAGGGGCTGAATTCATAAACGCTTTCTTAAGAAAACCACTTACAAAGAAGCTTAAAGTAAACAAGTTGATAATGTTCTTAAATGGAAAAAAGTTCTCAGACATTCTCCCAAAGTTATTTTCTTAAGAAGCTGTTTTTAGTTTTCACATGTAGCTTGTTTGCAACATAGCTTTTGTTTTGCATTTGGCAGCTTATCATAAACATTAACTTTTAATTTTCAATTATTTCATTATTAAATCAAAATGAAGGAAAACTGTTAGACTAAGCATTCAGATTTCAGTAAACTAGAACTAGAAGTGACAGTGGAGAAAATCCTCCTTGGAAAATGATGACATCCAAAAAGCCTTTCTCAGTACAGTTAAAACAATTTCCACATTTAATCTTGTTAAATTAGACTTTAAATCTTGGAATCCAGCTGCTTAAATGGGTCATTTTAGAGGGTTACTTTCTTAGAGTTTTGTGTTTTTAAATATCTATATTAATATATTTTTGTAAGTATGACTAAGAAAAAGCTATGAAAAAAAATCTTCAAGACATTTCTGTAAATCCGGACCCAGATCTGCATTTAGTTATCAGTATTTGGCTGGCGCTGTATTTGAATGTGCTGACCGACCCGTTGGTGAATCCTGCTTTGTAAAGGTTGTAATACATCTTTAGTCAAATGATGGGAAACCTGTAAGTCACAGTGTTGAAACAGGTGTAGTCACCGCTGCTAGGCAAATGCATTCCAAACAGGTTTTCGTCAGATAGGAGAGAATGACACACACTAGTGTGTGTGTGTGTGTGTGTGTGTGTGTGTGTGAGTGAGAATGAAGTGACAGGAAAATTACCTGTGATTCTGTAGACAGCTAGACAACCATTGCCCCACCCTGAACACACCATGTGTGATTCGCAGTCTTGTCTGTGTAGCCTGCAGCACAATGATGAGAAATAATGGTGAGATCATTGTGTAGGAAATTAGAGTTGGGAAGTGTGCTTGTTTCCTATTGTGTAAACTTCAAAGTGGGATTAAAGAAAGCGAGGATGAACTACACACAGCGTGGGTGTTTGATCAGGATACGAGCTCCATGTGACTGCACTATTGTACGTATTTTTGCCTCCAGGATTTTTTTACAGCTTCTTTTGGTTCAGGCATGTCCTGATCTATTTTGTCTGCGATCCTCTATCAAGTCACCCACAGATCATGGTGACATTCCCTGTGGCAGTCAAAATGGCTTGCCTCCCTGCTCCACCTGCTGCTCAGCGAGGAGCACAGTGGTGTCCAGTCACCCCACGTTCAGCTGTCTAGGCCAAAGCCTAGCTCAGCTCCCTCAGGGCTTCCATACGTCACTCACATTCATGGCTTCTGAAGTCTTGGCCGAGACTTTAGACTTTTCCATGCCACACCAATGCGTTCTTTTGTAACTTCAGTTGCGAGGTTGGGCGAGCTTTACAAAATGCAAATGTAATCAATGTTAAGACCGTAATAGTAACATTTACATTAATTTTCTGTGCAAATTACAAGTGAAAGCTGCCCAGTAGCTTGTGCCCATCAAGCTGCCCTTTTGTGTGGTGTGGGATTTTTTGGTTTGTTTGTTTGTTTATTTATTTTGTCTTGTCATTATAATTTTCCCCCCCTTTTCTCCCAATTTGCCAATGAACCCACCCTATCACTAGCAATGCTTCTGACATGAGCAGGGCAAGGACTTAACACTTCTGCTCCAATACATGCAAAGCCAGCCAGCACCTCTTTCTGAACTGTGACGCTGTAGCATCATCAGGCAGCTCGCATGCTCGGCCCCCCAGCTCCTTTGCACCAGCTAATAGACGTCTGTGTCTGCCACCATTGCTTAAGAGCGTGCCATCTACCTACACTGAGAAAGCTTAGCCAATTGTGCTCTCTCGGACTCTGGCCACTGATGGCAAAGCGACATGCCTCTGGATTTGAACTCGTGACCCCCAGGCTGTAGTGGTAAAATTAATTTTAAGTAGTGACGTTGTTTCCTGCAAGGAACTTGTGACCAACTTTAAAAAGGACCCGCTAGAGGGATTCTATCTCCTGGCTGAAGTTTGAGTGCTCTGGGAGACCCCAGGAAGAGCTGGTGGAACTAGCTGGAGACTGGGATGGCTGAGCTTCTGTAACTGCCCTATTGCTGCCATGACCCTGATGTGGATTAAGCAGTTAAGATGATGATGATGATGATGATTATGATGATGGATGATGTTTTTGACATCTCCCCTTAACCTACTTGTCGAATCTAGCAACTGTTGCTACGAAAGAGCACATTTGTGCTAGCATGCGTTAAGTCAGTTGTGTGTGGCTCACTAACACTGAAGGTGGGTGATCAGCGACATCAGATCTTATGATCTGAGCCTCCTCCCTTTCTGAATCAGGTCCACGTGTTTACGAATGATCCTTCTGTGTGCTTGTCTGGGCATGTTCACTGGTCACTTTAGTAGCAGCAAAGCAATGAGATTAGAGAGGGGTTTCCCTTTTCTGTGTAATGCTCATAAATGAGGTACTAAACCGATTCCATTACAGATGGAATGGGTGCAGCCCATTGTTTGGGCTTGTTTAGTCTGGTGCTGTTCTGCCAGTTTTCAGCGTGTGATGGAAACAGGGAAACATTTTGAAGACCTTTAACACCAGTTAATCCAAACAACCCCTGAACAGGATCTCCCCACACAGAAACACAGAACAGGCAACAGGCAGTGGATTCCCCTTGTTCCCGTGCCAGGTGGAGGGTCCCTCTCTGTTCCCATGTGGAGCTAGCCAAGGCAGGAGACGCCCAAGCGGAATGTATGTCTGACCCAGCTGTGAGGGGTTGGGAAGGTGGGGGTAGAGGGGCTGGAATGACGTAAAAGGGTGGGTGGGGTGGGAGGGGTTGGAGAGGGGGTGGTTAGGGGTGTGAAGAGGCAGTTATCTCCTCTTCCAGCCTGTGGAATTTCTGAACTCACTCTCTGTTTTTGGAACACAAGTGCAGCCCCCACCCCCTTTTCTCCGTCATCACCTTTTTTTGTTTGTTTGTTCAGTCATTCCTCTCTCTTCTGCCTCAACTGAGGTTCGATTCAGTGTTGTATTGGTGGTGGCATATTTAAAAGCTTACATAATGATTTATACTACAAAATAGAGGTGGTCCTTTTCCTAGATATGACATGTATCCTGATAATTAGATTTTTTTGTTTTTTTTGGGAGGGGGGGAGTTGAAAAGTTAACACACAACACTCAGCAAAAAGTAAATTTAACTGTAATGTGATTAGATGATTGATGTTTATATGATATAATATTTGATCACATGTTTAATAAACTGCTAAAGAGCAGAATATTACACAGAATTACTGTGCTAAAATGTGTTCTATATTTGTAACTTTATAGAACTAAATGTAATGGGCCAGTTTCCCAGACAGGAATTAAGCTTCTTGCTTTACTACACAGCATTGTGAAGGCAAATATTAAAAGGAAAATGTAGCTCAAGTCCAGGAGACCAGTCTTAAACTTCTCTTTTATGTAAACTCTGCCAGATTAAGTCCTAATTTCTACAGTTTATCTGCACCAGCCCAGAATTCCCCCATATGAGAGTATTTCTTGGTGAACGTGTAGACAACTAGGCCACATGGGAGCCTTTTTTAAACCAGCCTCTTTTAAATGAAACATTCAATTGGCCGTGTTTTATATCCGCAATACGCTCATAAAAATTTGCCATGATGTAATTTATGATTGCAATAATTCCATATTTGCACATCCGCACTGCCACTGCTGCTGCCACGTTCCCTTCTGATGTGTGATTAGCTCCAGTTTGGTGGTCAGCTGGAATAGTCCAGTTGTTTTTCGAGGGTAAAAGCCGGTCGGCTAGCGTTAGCCTTTAGTCCAGCACAGATCCCCATTTGCTTCTTTGACTTTTGCTAGGCTGCTTTTGAGCTCCCATTTTGCAGACACTGCCACAAGGAAGAAAAAAAACGCGGTCACGAGGCCTGGTTAACATGGGAACTTGTATTCTGATAATACTAATAATTCTGATAATTACCAGACAGTATTACTGTCTGGTAATTATGTGTTACAAATATGAAAAACAAGGTAAATAGTTTTTCTTTCTATTGCAATAAGATAATAAGATGAATGTCCGGTCTGAATGTCAGATGAATGTCGGAAATGACAGATATTTTACCATAAAAACACAATAGTTCACATGTGGCGTGTTTTAAAAATCTCCTTTGGACAGGTGTGATAAATCATGATAAAACATAACCCAACCTTTATGGCTCTGTATCAGCCCCTGTACCCTAAACCCAACCTTAAAGTCTGTGCGTGTTTGACAGCCAAATGTCAGGTCTTTCATAATACTCTTATTTCAGCTGGACTATAGAAAGCAAATGTGCACTTTAACACTGTATTTTTACTGTTCTTCTGCAGGATGCCCTTTTCACATCGTGAAGCCTTCTTAGGCTTGCCATAATGTTTCAAAGCCTCTTTTATTGTTGCTGCTACTACAAAGTCTAGCTGAGTATTGAGCACTCAGCTACGGTTTGATCTGGATTGTGGGTTGCTGTTGATGCCTTGTGCTTTTCTGTACAGATTGAGCGCCGTATGGAGCTGGTGCGAGTCGTTTCCCACAACACACACAAGAGACTGGTTACATGTCTGCAGGGACACATAGGCACAGATGCTGAGAAGAGACATGTAAGGGCCGCTTACACGTTATTAAGATTCAATGAATTTGTTATTTCTGTTATCACCAGATATTATCAGTAGAATTGAACATCTGTGTTAGTTCATACCTGTTTTTTTGAGTTTGTGTCTGTGCCTTGCAGAAAAAGCTACCGCTAACAGCTTTGTCACAGGCCATGCAAGACGGTGGGAGTCAACTAGGGGAAGAGTCTCTTATCGGGTAAATGTGGAATTGTTTTTCTTTTTTTTTCTTCCTTTTTTTTTTTTTTTTTTTACTATTTAACTCCAGATGTTTATGTTGTAGTACAAGTGCTAAGGCAAATCATTTTGAAACAGATTTACACAATTCTCAATTTACCCCAAAATGAAGTCTGTCAGCCAAAAAAATATTTGTCGTTCACTGTTTGCTTTTTTTTTTTTTTTTTTTTTTTTTTTTTTTTTTACTGCTTTGTTTTATACTGGAAATACGAGGCTAATGTAGCTAAAAAGAAATGGAAACATAAAGCTTACCAATTAGTGAACTGCATGTCTAAATAATAATAATAATAATAATAATGTTTAATTTCTATAGCGCACTTTAGCTCAAAACCACTTAAAAATGCTAATAGGCCACAAATAAAACACACACAGTTCCCAACTGGCTATGAGAAAACATTCCCAATCACAATGCAAAATGTCATGGCTCGCGGCTCAGTCAAACTCCACTATGTCAGTTAAAAAAACGTCCCGGCTCAGTCAACCTCCGCTGCCTGGGAAAAAAGGTCCCAACTCATGGTCCAGCCAAAACCCTGGTTTGCGGCCTTGCCAAATCAAACTCCGGCTCTCAGGTCAATCAACCTCTAAGTGTCCTGGTAGGCTTGATGATGGAAAAAACTGCTCAACTAGCATGGAAAGTTAGAAACTAACGCAAGCTCATGCAACAAGACAAAACAAACAAAAACCCTGAAGAGCAAGACAGTAGAAGCTAAACAGTAGAATCAGCCTTACTGAGGTCCGAGCATTTTCTTTATTTTTGCTTCCATTTTTGTAACCCATTGCAGCCTCAGGAAAGTGTGTGATTGATTGTTTAGGCCTGAAGTGTGCACAAATGCAATCTGTGCTAAAGACAGCAGTTTGTGTTAGCTTTGGAGTTCCAGTCCGAAAGTAAAGAAGCAAACTTCAGACACCAAACAGGCCTCAGGTCAGGCTGCTTACATACATTAAGAGTAATGAAATTGTGTACATTTGATTTTTGCCATAAAATATTAAATACTACATTATTTTCAGTCATAACGGTACACAGAAGTCATGGTTTGGTTCACACTGCGGTTTGGAAAAATACCCCCCACAACCCTAAAAAAAAAAAATTTATTATTTTTTTTTATAAATAAATTCTGAACACAGACGTGCAAGTTATAGTTTGTTGCCCCCTGAGGTAGTTATACAGCTTATAGTGTGCTAAGAAGTTAAATGTAAACCGTGAAAACACACTCTCTCGCATGAATGTCTGAAAATAAATGAATGAATGAATTAAAATACAAATAAATATAATAAAAGGTAATGGATCACAATTGGCTGCAAAACTGAAGAGCATATCTTGTGTTTATAAAAGTACAAAATACATAAAATAATTTTTAAAAATCTAAATAAGTAAGGAGTGTTTCAGTTTGTTCCTCTTGGGCTATATTTAGGCATTCTTAAGCTAAACCCTTCCGAAAGACAAAACACACCCTCGCTGATTTGAAAGAAGCGGGTGTGTCATTTGCACTCGCCATAGTCAGATGCCAATCAGCTTGAGTTAACTAATGTTAGTATGGCATGTTGCTAAATCGCTAAGGGCTTACAGCTTAAGGCCCCTTGGTGGAACCAGCACTTGTAAAATGTTGTTCTGCATACATTCGCTAATCCTTACAAACAGACTACTACATATTCTTCATACAGCATTGTACTCAACTGTAACACCAGTACTGCGAGAGTACATGATGAATACTGAATGCAAGTGGTCTTACCCAACATTTATTTCCCACACTCCATTGACTAGACAACCTGTTTTGGTAGGAAAATGATGGACTTGTGCGGAGAGGCAGAAAACCGACTGGCGTCTGAGCTGATGCAGCATGAGATGCAGATCGAGAAGGACATTTTAGACCCACTCAATCTCTTAGCTGAGGTAAGTACTAAAACCTTCCACAGTTCCACTTTACAACACACTTTAAGGAACAGTTTAATATTGCTGACCTCATCTGTGGTTGCTCAAGTATGAAAATCCAGTAATAATCATTGACTGTTATGCACATTGTCTCTCAGGTGGACATCCCTAACATACTGAAACAGAGGAGACAGCTGGCCAAGCTGGTGCTAGACTATGATTCTGCTCGAGCAAGGTCATTTTCCCCGCTTTTGTTCTAAGGGATGTCAAACGCTAGGGCCACTTTCCATTTATATCATGTCAGTAACTGTCCGCTGTATAGCAGTCATTCACAAAGCATTACGGTAACCCCTGTAATTTGTGCCTTAGGTGGTTGCAGGCGACCAAGTCTATAATCTCGGGAACAAACACGCAAGCACTGACAGCCAAGGCAGACTCTCTTAAAGAAGAGATGGATGAAGCAATGAACAAAATGGAGCTGTGCAAGGTACTCTCCCACAAACAGCCATGCCCTTTCTCTGTGTTTCCACAACAAAGCGATTCATCAGCACATTCTTACATTAATGGGACTTTTTTTTTGCTTGTTCTCTGCGTCACAGATATAAACTAGAACACTGCTTCTCTGCAGTCTTACACACCCAAACTGAAACAAGAATTTCTCTCCATTTTGTATCATGTTCCACCTGCCACATTCAAGTAAAGAAGTGATTGTTTTAGGATTGGGTTACACCAAATGCAGTATTCTACATAAGCCAAAGACCACGCCTCCTATATTACAAAGGACATGTTTTTTTAAACAGAAATCTGCTGAGAGAGAGAGAGAGAGAGAGAGAGAGAGAGAGAGAGAGAGAGAGAGAGAGAGAGAGAGAGAGAGAGAGAGAGAGAGAGAGAGAGAGAGAGAGAGAGAGAGAGAGAGAGAGAGAGAGAGAGAGAGAGAGAGAGAGAGAGAGAGAGAGAGAGAGAGAGAGAGATCAGTCTTTAATGATTCAGAACTGATTCTGATCTAAATAATCCCATGCACCTCAGTGATGAGGAGGTCTGGACAGTGGAGTGATCAATCCCTCTGTTCAGAGAACACCAATAGTTCCTTTATTTAATTTGCAGATGTTTTGTGCATTTCCTTTTCTCAGTAAAGGCTTCACAGGCTGAAGGGTAGATGTGGTAGATGTGTCTTCTCACAGTGAGATCTTAAAGAGAAATGGAATTTCATTTGCTCCTCGTAGGCAGCACTTAAAGATTAAAGGTTTAAGTGCTGTTTATCTGATTGGAGCAGTTTTAGTGGTCTACCAGCTCTTGTACGGTTGTCAGGGGTCACACTTGGTGTATATAAACCTTTCACTTGTTTTTTTTTTTTGTTTCTTTTGCTTTCCTTTTCTTGCTTCTGCAAAGACATGGTCTTACTGCTACTCAAATTAGTAATTTACATGTATTGGGTGTTTTGGTTTAGAAATTACATTAAAGAGTGACTCTGACTTTAGCACAGTACTGACAAATGTATGGTGTTATAAGCAACATCATTCTAAATTATTAAAAAAATATACAAAATGATGGTTTCTGACTGTGCAAAATTAAAGTGAATGGTCATGTGATTCATTTAAGGCATTGCATATCTGATCTTCAATTTAATTGAGTCTGAATTGATCCTAAAGTACTGTTCAGGTCAGTGCGAAAAGGCAGTATGACCTTATTCATTATCTAGAGAGATAATGGAAAACTAGGGGAAACTCTCTCTCTCTCTCTCTCTCACACATACACTCACACACTCACACACATATATGTGTGTGTGTGTGTGTGAAACTATTTCTTGATCATAGTTTTATTGTTAAAGTTAATGTTTGCCTTCTGCCTCTCTCTGTTCAGGATCAACTTTCTGCTGACATGTACAATTTCTTTTCAAAAGAAGGGGATTATGCCCGCTACTATGTAATGGTGAGAACGTTTTTGTGGTGTGTTTATTTCTTTTAAGCCACAGCCAGTGTCTGTTACTGTTTTTATTGCTCCTATTATTCAATTTCCAACGCTTCATATCCTTAATGTATTCTGTTTTCAGTTGTTGGAGGCCCAAGCAGATTACCACAGAAAGTCTCTCAGTGTGCTAGAAAGTGTGCTGCCGACCATTCAGACACAGCAAGGTGCGACACCTCCTCCACTGACCAGCGTCAGGTTTTATTCATCACATTGTTAAGGTGTTTTTTCAGTGACTGAACTGGCCCTCATAAAGAGCAAATGTCCACTGCCACACTGAACAAACAACAATACTATATTATTTTCACTGATATAATGTTATGATTGGGTAACTGTTGTTTACATATAAAGCCTTTCTCAACGTACCATAAATAATTGTTTTGAGGTCCGTCTGTGAGAACGAGTACATGCAGTGCGAGACAGACACGCTTGGTGTCCCAGCAATTGTACAATGAGTCACACTTCTCACATCTCACCCACCTGGTTCATCAACCCTGCTGTGAGCGTCAGCAAGAAAAAGGGGGGAAAATGTAAACTCATTGGTTCACACTCACTTTTTGCTCACATTACCAGTTACCTCCTGAATTTAAGCCAAGTACAAATATTATTAGAAAAAGACTGCGCTGCAGAAAAAAGAATAAGCTGCCAAAAACATAAGTGGGTGGACGTTAAGTTAAGAAATCTCAATCCTACTTTATTAATTTCCCTCTAAAACATGTATATTTTTAAGCCACAGTAAGACCTACTCATTTTTGTGCCCACTATATTTATAGATTTCTCATATAATCTCATCTGTATGTATCTGTATCTTTGAATAGACTCCTGGACAGAGAAGCCAGCGTTTGGAACCGGGCTGGATGAACACCTTAAGCGCAGTGGCAGAGAGATAGCACTGCCCATAGAGGCCTGTGTGATGATGCTGCTGGAGACAGGCATGAAGGAAGAGGTATGACAGACATGTTTTCGTAAACTAAAGAAAAGCTCCTATAGATGGTATGGAAAACATTTAGCAGCCCATTGTTCTACCATTACAAAAAACAACAACAGTGTGTCACATCCTTTACTAACTCATCATTAGATTTTTATGAAATAAAATCTAAGTGGGTTAGAATTTTAGACTGAATGCTCCAATGTGATGGTTGTTCTGTAAAAAGTATTCAACCCTCTTGGTCTTTGCTATGTCCTGTTTTCACAGTATTGTCCTTTTTAGGTTAAATACTGGTTAAGCCTTTTTTTAAGTTGAGTCACCTTCCGTAGGAATTACAGCCTTTTAGCCCACACAGTGTTCCCCATTCTTCTTTTGCAAAGCTGCTCAAGTTCTGACAGACTGAATAAACATGGATATAGATATGGGGAAGGTACTTTCTGGGTAGTGCAGTAAAGTCTCTTTGGTTTCAGCGCGCCCTAAGGTGTTTCTGCTCTATACGTTGTCTTGCTTCTCATTTACGTTTTCCTGCTCAACAGGGTCTTTTCCGAATAGCTGCTGGAGCCTCTAAACTGAAGAAGCTGAAAGCAGCACTAGACTGCTCCACCTCTCAGCTAGAGGAGTTCTACTCCGACCCCCATGCTGTTGCTGGTATGGAAACTGTGCTCTTCTTCAACCTCTAATTCTGGGGTGTGTGTATTATTTAAGCAAAGTGAAGCAAATCTTTCTTAAAACTGTGTTTCAAGGGGCTTTGAAGTCCTACCTAAGGGAACTACCGGAGCCTCTTATGACCTACCAGCTGTATGATGAGTGGATTCAGGCATCCAAGTAAGCCAGTTTACAATACTATTTATTTAAAAACATAATAAGCATTGTTTACCAAAGATCTATCATAAAATCTAATTTACTCATATATGCTCCTCCTTTAGTGTGTCGGACCCAGATAAACGGTTACAAGCATTGTGGTTGGTCTGTGATCAATTACCAAAGAACAACAAAGCCAACTTCAGGTGTGTTTACCTAAACATTTAAATTGCTGAAGTCAGATTTCCAGAGACTTCCCACTGATTGGTTCTGTTTCAAAAGGTATCTTGTGAAGTTCCTCGCCAAGCTTGCTCAAGACAGTGAGATTAACAAGATGAACCCCAGCAACATTGCCATTGTTTTAGGACCAAATCTGTTATGGGCAAAAACAGAGGGGTGAGAAATTTGATTTCAAGACTAAATGCAAGTGTAACGGACACTGTGAGCCTTTTCTAAGGTCTTATGCCTTTAACCACAGGAGCCTAGCAGAGATGGCTGCTGCTACTTCTGTTCATGTGGTCACTATTATTGAACCCATCATTCAACATGCAGACTGGTTCTTCCCTGAAGGTATGAACAGAAACATGGAAATCATCTTCTTTCCAAATAAGATCTGTAATAATCATGTTTAAAATCATTGCTGTACGCAATGAATGAGATGTCTGGTGTCTGTTTTGTCTCTATGCAGATGTGGAGTTCAATGTATCAGGCATGTTTTCAATGCCAACGCCCATGATGAACCATGTCAACCACCTGACTGTTCCTGACCATGACTCAGGCACCACAGAAAGAAAGAGACCCAATAGTATGGTGGGACCAGAGGCTGACTTAGCTAAACGAGACAGGTACGCTCACTGACAATGACCCACACTACAAATAAATTCATGATCCACATTATTATTTTTCTTGCTTCATAGTTGTGTGTCTCCTAATCCACTTTCATTAATCAAACCTAATTACGGACTTAATACACTGCTAAAACAGAAGTTTTATTCTGGTTTCTGCACTGCTGTTATAATTTGTGTGGTGATGGGATCTATGCAAATAGTGTAAAATACTTTTCCTGCACTGAGTGTGGTGGTGCTCTCTTTGTAGCGTCTTAGCACTGGTGGTGTCTTCACTGTCTCTTCTCTCTTTAGCTCTGCTAACAAATTAATGGACCACAATCCACGTAGAGGCAGTACACTAACTAGAAAGCAACACGCTTCGCCTGCCTTCCAGCCCCCTCTGCCCCCGGTGGAGGCTGCAGGCACTGCAGGAGGCCAGCCTGTTGCTGATCTCCTGCTGCAGCAGCCTACACCGGCAGGCCTGGGCATGGAGGCTTGCCAACCTAGCTTGGCGCTGGGGATGGCTGCCTTAGCAGCAGCACAGCAGCTTCTATCCCAACACACTGAGGACATCAGGTAAGAGCTGAGTATAGTTCTGCTCAGTAGGACCAGCAATGCAAATGAATCACTACTGTGTGAAAAACACCCCTCCTTTTTTTTTTTGCATGGACCGTACGTTCTGTTCTGTATTAATTTTGAACAAATGAACAGAAATGGGGGAAGATTGCAATTCAGCCTACATCTCTGGCTAGAGGCTCAATACAGCAGTGCCTATTGTGAGTGAACAAGTTTCATGTGGACCTCTGAACGCCTCTTCAGCTGAAAAGGAATGAGTTCTGGCTGACTCAGTCCTGCAGACTTTTTAAAGCACATTTGATGAATATTCTAACTATTAGAGAAATACATTAAGCTTTCATATATGTAATAAATCATTTCATTAATATATTCTTTATATATACTTTTTGTCTAATCTTAAGCATTTTGCATTGTTTTTGTATATTAAATATTTTAACAAAGTCTCCTACTATCAAAGTTACAACATGGGGAGGGGGTGTTATTATTGATGCATGACCTCATTTAAACAGATGTCCTGCAACAGTAGTTTTCATTTCTTTGGCAGTTCAAAGTCACGTGATTCAGCGTCCACACCTCCAGCTCAGAGAAACGGTAGTGGAGGCGCAGCACAGCTAAGTGTGGCACCCTCTGTGACCGGATCATCTGGGCCAAGCCCTCACACAGCACGGAGAGGTAAATGCACCACCTACCACACTTAAAGAAGTACTACAGGATTTTTTTTAAAAAACAATATCTGTCTGTCGCAACAGTATTGCGCCGTCCGTTACCACAGTTGTAGCTTGTTTTTCTGTACTTTCCAAACCCTTCCCTCCAGAAATAGGATCCCCACCCCATGTCTATTAAAGACCATGCAAAACTTGGTGTGTGCTCAGCTTTTGAGTATCATTAAATCAGATATTTGATTGTATAGAATAATATATAATATGGTCACTCCCACATTCACTGGCGACAGTTTTAGGTTTTTGAGACCGTGATGTACCGTATCACTTTCATGCTCAAACACCATCTGCTCAGCAACCTGATCAGTGTTATCAAATTGGGCATGATTACCTTGATTTGCATTTTTATATTATTTGATAGAAGAAATTAGCAATTCTTTAATGGTTGAATGAAAAGCCAACATTTCTAAATCGAAACTACAAATCTGCTTGTAATAGGTGCAAAGAAGCCAGCTCCTGCTCCACCTAAACCACCTTCAGGACAGCTAAGTGGCCAGACACCTCCACATCCTTCGCCTGGAACCTCTCAGTCCATTTCTCCATCTCCTAGACCTCTATCTAGTCCTTCTCCAACCAGTCTGAGCCCTACTCAATTAGCAGTTCTAACCGCCACAACGCCACGGCGCCACTCGAGCAACCAGCCTCCTATCCAGGCACCTAGTCATCCGCCCCCAGAGCCCCCTACCCAGGTCACGCCTCCTCTACAGCCCAAAGCTCTAGGGCAAATAGTAGGAGGAGAGCCAACAGAAGATCCCTCACCACCAAACACTCCCACTCCCCCAAACACGCCTCCACCGATGGTCATTTCTCCAGACAGCACCGGTGCTTCCTCCCAGTTTCACACTGGATCTCTGCCGCGACCTCGGCCTGTGCCTAAACCGCGCAACAGACCCACCGTTCCCCCTCCACCACAGCCTCAGAACGCAGGGAATGACACCAATGGCATCTGCAGCGCTGCTTACAAAATGATGGGTGAGACCTTCTATTGCCAAGTTGGTCAAATGCACACATTGTTTTATAGTCTTAAACAAACACATACCATATGTTGGTCCTTCATTTTTGAGTTTGATGGTTTAGCTGGTCTATAAGCATAAACAACCTGACCAAATTCAACAGGGGTTGAACAAATTTCAACTGGGGTGTGCCTGTGGAGAACCTTTAAAATGGTATATAACCTAAAAGGTTTGTCACTAATACAAACCTGGTTCTTTAAGGAACTAAAAGTGGTTAGTCTATGGCATGTTGTGCAGTCCTGGGAGCTATCAAAGCATGATCTTTCATTTAACCTGTTATTTCAAGCAAATATCTAAGTCCAGTAAGAGACAGTAAGTTGGTCCTCATGTTTGATTTTGGTATCCCAGCTTACTGAAAAATCCTGCTTTGTGAAATGCCCCAGGATTGTCTGTTGTGCTGTTATTCCTAATGGGCTAATTGTAATAGTTAATATTATTCTGAAAATTAACATTGCAGAAAGGCACAAATTCCTTGTTCATTTATATCATTTGTCCGACTCTACTTTTCTTTTTTTTGTAATTCCTTGTAAAGTTGGAATGGAAATGATGATCTTTTAATATTATTTTTTTTAAATATTAGCCATCTTAATGATCTGTAATTAATCTTTACAATAACAACACTAATGTGTTTGTGCAGATGCAGGGATGCCTTTTAAAGGATTTGGTCGAGACATTGCCACTGAGCACCAGCCAGTCACCCAGCTAAAGGATGCTGACCTGGACTCTGAAAGCACCATCCTGTAAAGAAGCCCAAAACGTATCCAAAACTCTGCTCTCGCTCGCTTACCAAAGTGCTTATCAACTTGGCCGCATTTTCCAAAAGATCTGAACAATCGGTCAGTGGCACAAGAGGAACTGTGACATGGATTCGTGACATGGCAGCAAACAGGTTTAAAGCTGTTTAATTTAATGATGAGAAGTGGTGAATTAGGTGATCAGATGAATTGTGTTCCAGAGGAGGGGGGGTGGGGTGGTTTGAGGTACTTGTTGGTGTGTCTTAAGTGGCCTTAGGGAAAAAGAACAAGTGAAGTACAAATGATATTGGACGAAAGTAGGCCTAAATAGAAACCATATACTGTGGCTTTAAGTGTAGCCTGTGACTGCTGGTTTCCAGTCAGCTAACATACTCCTAATTTTGTCTATGGAAACTGTCCTACATCTCAGTATGTCTATTTCCATCCACACATTCCCTAGGGCTTAACGAAATATTTCAACTGTGCTATTTCTTTTCCTTTGAAACAAAGCCTTATTATGCCTATTGTGATTAGTAGAATTACATGCAATATGTTACCTGCAGTATAGGGTAAACACAGGCCACAAGGTTAGTATTCTGCCTTCAACTGTTCATGTTTTTCCTTATCCAGGGGCATTAACATGATCTGCCCTTGATAATTTATTGCGCTGCTTCCACTTACCTGTGTAATTCAGCTTTCTGTGTAAGAAGTCTTGAATCATGCATTTAAAAGTCGACGTCATGCTGTTTATCAAACGTTTAAACTGACAAACAACAAACTGACAAAGAGCCGGACAGTCTGTGACTTGTTGGTCAAGTGGTAAACAACATAGTGTGAGCTTCACTAAATATTTTACTGTTCCCAAAAGATAAGATCTTGAATGGTAGCAAGTGACACAAAAAAAAACAACAAAAACAAACAATGACACTAAGGACAGTCTTCACAGCCTGTATATTCATTGGCCTTACCTTTACCTTGCTGCCTTACCTTTTTGGAAAAAGAATTGAAACTGTAAATGTTTGTGATGCATTTAAAGTTCAGAAGCTGTACCACAAAAACTTTTGAACTTAACAAATTTAGAAAAATAAAATGCTTGTTATTACTGCTTTAAAATGATTCAATAAAAGCACAGTGACAACGCCCATATGGTTTTTAATGGTGTGCTTCACTGACTCCTTGCTTTACTCTGTCCTTGGTGGATTCTAAAGATGTTCTTCATTACTCCCTCCACCAGTAGAGCGGACGAGGTGTTGGCCACACAAGTTCTAATAACGCAAACACTATGTTTTTAAAGACACAAATCAACCCAAAACTAAATCATTTACCAAATACTGTATGCTTACCTGAGTCCATGAGGAGGTTGACTGGTTTTGTATAGGCCTGAAGGAAGGTGGTGGGAGAGTGTAACACCTGGTTCTGGCAGAGATGTATGATGGTTTCTTCTTCCAGGGAAAGTGTCTGCTTCAGTGAGCCGTGCCCTTGACTTTCCACCTGTGGAATGACAAATCTTTGCTCCACTCCCAGAGTGCACCTGAATACAATTCTCTATGATTATTACGATTGGAACAATTTCAGTATGTATCAAAAAGCAAAATCTTCCAAGATCTTACAGATTAAAGTGGGCAGGGAGGGATTTCTATATATGAATTATTTCTAATATTACCCCATTTTCGACCCAATTTGGAAAGCCAAATACCAACCCCATCCTTACTCTTAGCAATGCCCCCAACACTAGGGGGGTGAAGATTAGCACATCAACTCTGACACACATGAAGTCAAAGACTGCCTTTTCTTGAACAGACCAGCATCACACTAGTGAAGTGATGTGGAGCGGAAGTGAAGTCAACCAACCCCTAAGAGAGGTCGATCCGGGATTCAAACAAACGATCCTCCGGATTATACTGGCAGTGCCTTAGTACACTGGACCACTTGGAGCCCCATTGCTAGAATTTGATTGCATTCAGCGATGAGTGTTAGTGAGGTTAGGATGTTGGATGATCACCAGCCCATCTCATCCCCAACTCCCCAGTCCATTTCTACTTGGGACTGGCTGGAGCAGCATCCATTATTCTAGAACACGGTTCCACTGCTTTACGGCTCAGTGCTGGGGGGCTTTATACCCTTCTAGCCCATGTCTGGCATTAGGCATGGTGCCAATAGGTTCATTTTTATCTGTACCAGAGAGTCCTATTCTATTGCCAGTACTTCTCTAGGAGGGACTAGATACGCTGTGCGTGTATTTACACATCTCATGTCAGCAATAGATGCAACTTAAGGTAGCTGAATGCATTCATTAGAAGGGGTGTCCAAACATTTGGACTAGGAATGTATGAGTTTGGTGGAGTATTCCGTTAACCTGTTTATAGTATAACATTACTGTATTGTTCTGTAAATAGGATGTTATTTACCTTCTGTTTTAGAAGAGATGCACACAGTTTGTAAATCAGTGCCAAGGTATCTGGGACCAGAAGCTCCACAGGCCGTATCTGAGGGGATGCATCTTTCAGGCTCAGAGGAAGGTTCAAGATCCTGTGTCCCCAGTAGGGAAACATTCGGTCCCGTATACAGTGAGAAACCACCAGTATCCTGGAGTCCTTCAAGAAAGAACTTTTACAAGACAAAGAGGCTTAAAGAACCTGCAGTCTATGTGTTCTTCTATTGTACTATATTTCCCTATTTGTTCAAATATAACATTTATTTGGGTTTATGTACCAAAAACTGCTGCTGTGTTTATATCCATTTACCAAATCTTTATCCTTTATTTTGAAGTATATTTTTCATGTATGGATGGGAGGGGGCGGGGGTGATTGGTGTGTTTTTTAACAGCATGTTGAACATCACACCCATATATGATTGGTGGGCTGATTTTAACACCATTTGCCTTCATTTGAAATTAGTTGTCCCTCTCCACGCATCTGGGAAAGCTTTCCACAAGACTGTGCAACATACATTTGCTTCCATCCAGCCACAGGAGCATTAGTCAGGCACTAATGCTACATTTACATTTATGGCATTTAGCTGACGCTCTTATCCAGAGCGACTTACAAGGTGACTCGTATTACACAGGTGGGCCAATGTAGTGTTAGGAGTCTTGCCCAGGGACTCTTATTGGTGTAGCGCAGCATACAGTCAACCAGACTGGGAATTGAACCCTGGTCTCCCACATGGTGTAATAGCTCACTGGCAGCTAGTGGTTTTATCTGTTGCGCCACACCAACCATGCTAAGTGAGAAGACCTGACTCAGTCGCTGTGCCAGTTCTTTGCAAAGATATTGAGTGGGGTTGAGGTCAGGGCTCTTTTCAACAGGTCAAGTCAGGTTTTTTCATACCAAACTCAGTAAACCAATTCGGGGGTTTGGGGGTAATGATTTCTTGTCATGTTTCCTGAAACAGGAAAACGCCTTCCGCAAAACTGGAATCCTACAGTTCACTAGACTGTCACTGTGTGCAACATTAAGATTTCTCTTCACTAAACTAAAGGTACCCAACCATGAGTAACAACCACAGGCTATTTTTCTTCCTCCACTTCTTCCTCTAGCTGCCACTTTGCATTTAGACAGGTAGTGTTATCCTTTCATCAGATTCGTCAAGCTGATTTGTCTGTCAGCGTGCCAGATGATGTAGAGTGCTTGTCATTACACGTGAATTTTTCCACTCCAACCGATGCTCGACACTGTGAATGAGGATGGTCAGCCATGAAATCCAAAACTATGAAGCTCCTAAATAACAATTCTTGTGCTGATGGTGCTTCTCTGTCCAATCTGTCCAACCTGGAGCTGAGGAAAGCCCATTTTTACCCACTATATACTTCTGCATTTGCTGGTCCCGTTCTGCTGGCTTGTGAGGTCCACCACTGCCTAAACTGATGAGCTGTTACTTCTTTTATACTGTACATTTCCACTTCACTAACAGCCAGAGTTGACTAACTCACCTAAAGCTTAGCAGAAACGTAATAAAAGTACTTTAGGCTAGTGAGGCGTTGCAATTGCCTTGGGCAAGACTCCTAACGATACGATACATTCGCCTGCCTGCGTAACTTCGTTTAAAAATGTAAATCGGTCTGGATAAGAGCATCAGCCAAATGCCATAAACAGAAATGTGGCCACACTGAAAGCTGTGGTTCTTTGCATGATTTAATGGCTGTGGCTAATTAGAAGGGGTGTCCACATATTTGTGAGTAGTTGAGAGATGTTTGTTTGAGGCCTACGGTAAGTCTTCAGTAAATGAAATGCATACAGGATCTTAGGTTCTCTTACACAGAGCCATTCTCCATGTCACTTAGATCTTTCAGTATCTGTGTGAGTACTTCAGATGAAGACTGTAAAGAGAAATTGGGAAAGAGGTTAAATAACATCTACATATCTCTACATATAGACCCGCTTATCACTTCCTCACTTTATATGAGTTTCTGACTGCCAAAATGTCTTGAAATGAGTAATTACACAATAATAAACCAATAGTTTTAATTGATCAAAAACTAGCTACACCTCATGAGAAACATACCTCCAACACATGGATAACACAGTTAGGGTACACCAACAGTATACCAGTCAGTAGGCTTCCCTGGAATTTTGAAAGGAACTGCTCGTAGTATTCTGGAGAAAATGGTCAAATATTAATATTATATATAATAGTTACATGTTACCACCTGTATAAACGCACACAACACGACAATATGCCTTCATTCAGTCTGATAAACGGCTAGCCAGCGAGCTAACCTGAGGTAAACCTAAACTTTGCTCTGGCTTACCGGTAACTTCGGCGTGCCTGTTCCTGCCTGCGTTTTCATTTATTGTCGCCACACAAACCAGTCTATGAATTATTTTTTTCTGTCGAGGGAAAATGAGATTATAATCATAATTAATAACGACCTGCAGGCCCAGACTCGCGTAGTGCTAAGTAGCTAGCAAGTCCTACTAGCATCTGACATAGCTTCGGTAGCTAGTGCTAGCTAGCTAGCTGACATTTTCTAACGGACACGGCCCTTAAATTCACCTTATCTGTTGTTTTTTCTTTCTCAACCTCAGCAAAAAGAGAATTTCTGTATGCACTGTAATATATATTCGCATGTCCAGCCAGAGCTGGCGATGGCTGGTTGTCGTTATTAGCCATGTTCTCGTCGTTTAGACGTGTAGTTAGCCTGTTAGCCTCACTAGCTAGTTTTCTGTGAGGTGTAAACAGCAGCTCCACTCCGTTACTCAGGAGTCCGTCTAATGATCCGGGCTGAACGATGCCTAGTCCCGACAGACAGCCATGCTTTGTAGACTTAAAAAGAGGTGAATAATTATGGTTTGCACAGTAAAAATTAAACAGTGCAGCAATATACAGTATTGTGCAAATGTTAGCTTCTTAACTGTGCAGTAGCTAGCTAGCACGAAGTGTTTATTTGTTCAGTAAAACACTTAATATTATAATAAATACAAATAGAATTAACACAAAAAAAAACTCCCCTCATGGGAGCCTTGTATACTTTATAGTCATCATCCAACACCTGGTGTGGTAAATCAGTGCTTAATGACGGTATATCAGGTGAGCTGGTGAAGGAATTGATCACATGCACGCTGTGCTGGCTGGACTGGGGCGTCCAGAAGAAACCTGGAACCAAGCTTTGTTCTTCAGACTAGCTCTCAAGATCTCACCTACTTTCTTCAGAATGAGAGGTTCTTGTTCAGTTTCACTGTATTTATGATTACCTGCATCTGTTCTAATCTGATCTGATGTTTTCACAAGCAAAATCACTCTCATTGCTGACAAAAACTAGTTAGACATTATGTCCTCGAGTGCCTAAAACGCCTGCACAGTACTGTATGTTTAAATACGATATATTTAAATAATAATAAATAAATAAATAAAATATATAGCGCAATCTATAATAACAACTCCTCAAGAAAGATTTTTGATGGTAGCTGGTTTCAGATGGGCCGAGTTGGTCTTGGTCTTTCATGGTCAAAGTGGTTGAAATGCTGGTCATGAAGACAACAACATAACATGTATACTGGTGGAGCTTAGCTAGCCGAGTGGCATAGACTATGCTTTCATTCATTCATTTGGTTTGGCTGGCCTACCAGCAATCTCAGCTGGTTGTCATGCTGGCCATGCTGGCTGACTAAGCTGGTCCATCTGAATCATCACATTAAAAAAAACAAAACAAACACACCCTGTGCTGCTCAACAAGACCATCTTTTTGCTTGGTGTGTACAACACATTTTGAGGCTTACTCCTCTTTTATTATTATTATTAATACAATTAAAATCTAACATTAGGCTATCGGGCAGAGAGGAGGATACTGCACAAACTGCTCTCCATCATTATGGACCAAAGGAGCAAGTTCAATGGCAGGTGGCTGTCACAGAGCTGCTCTACAGACAGACTCAGGAGATCCTTCGTTCCTAGAGCCATCAGGCTCTTCAACTCTTCCCAGTTGGACCGAAAGAGGGAGGAGGAAGGATTAGTATGTATTCAGTATTGGCATCTGTCTGCTTTGTTTCTTATTCTTTATAACTGCACTGACTTTTCATATTTTTTACATGTATTGTTTATTGTTATTGTTGGAATTGTTGTATTACTGTGCTGTATTGTGCAATTGCTGCTACTGGATGCTAAATTTCCTCAGAGACCAATAAAGTATCTATCTATCTTTTTGTCTCTGTATCGATCTAATGCCTTTGGGTGCACAGTATGTCCCAATTTTACACATTTGTTTGCTACAATCAGCCTCAAACACATTTTATTAATGACAATCGTTTACAGTTACTGGACAAAGAAATAATCAACATTTTTACACAAGTATCATTTCTCAAACTGAATGATGCTAGCTGATCATACCAGTCTCAGTAAGGTGCAGATCAGTGCAGAAAGGAATCAGGCGTTGACTTCTGATTGTCAATAGGTTCGTTTATTCAGGCAATATAAATTAGACAACAGAATAAAATGCAGCAATATGTGGCCCACAGAAATCCAAGCCGGAATAAAACTGCACGAGGAGAAAAATACTCTGCTACTCACACAAATAGTTCTTTCTAATACAACTAAATCAAGTAATAACAATTAAAGAAAACAAATGGAAGTAGGCCTACATTAGGAAATGACATTAATACTCTGCTAATGAAAATAAACACAGTGCTACATGCAAATTGTAGATTTTTTATATATATCTCTTAGAATACTGTCACTGGCTTGCAAAAGGAATGACTGACCAACATAACAAAAACATGGACCTGGTTTTTGACACAAGGATAGGCAATAAGTAAAACCATGCATTTGGATTTAATAAGTAGGCTACAGATAGACTGTTGTGAACACATGATGTCAGGCGGGAGGAACATTAATGATGCTATATCAAACAATATTTCAAATGAGACGTTTGAAATATTCCAGTCAGCTGAGCTGCATAATAATAATAATTATAATAATAATAATAATAATGTAACATGTAAACATGAGACAAACAGGATGTAAACACAGTGCCATTTCATAGAGACTAAAGTGGCTCTAATGCGTTGTTGTTTTTTTCCCCCCGTTCAACGTTTTTCAATGGTCACAGCAAGAGAAATCATAGATGACAGTCAGATTGGTAATACGTACTGCAGCTTCTCATGCACAGCGTCATCACAGATCAGCTGAACCACGCATAGGTTGACCCCAGAACTAATGTGGCAGTCACACACAATAAGAGTGTACTCCGGTCTTGAGGAAACAACAGTGACAACACTAACTCTGAGCATAAAGTTACATCTGACATGCTGATGATCGAACCCCGTCCATCATTGGGGTCTGCCCGCATGAGACTGGTACATTTTTTGGTCAGTTCAACATATTATATTGAACATCCGACCACATGTACATTCAGCTGTGGGGGGGGGGGAAACCTAAAGTGCTGACGTTTTCGTTACATTCTCTTTTGCCGCTGAAAAATCAAATATTTTTTTAAAATTCAGTATAATTCATATAAGCTTCTTTATATTTCTTTAAAACATCTCTTATTGTGATTAAACGGCTCTATAGAGTTGTAGAAAATATATATTCTTTATGTGGAAGGTAAACTCTGAATATATCTAGGTCACAAATTTGAAAAGAAAATTACGTCCCTTGCGTCCAATGATGTTCTCTGGAGGTCTTGGCACGTGGTTCTTGAGAGCAGAGTTTCTAAGGCATGTTCTCACCAGGCTAAAGGTGAAGCAATGCGAGGGCTCCTGGGGTTTTCTGTAGCCTGGGTCTCGTTCAGTGCTCTCTGCAAAACAGTTTGATGAAATTAGACACAGTGTTTATCTTCATCCATCACTTCAAACAGGTATTGTACTTCTGCTGCTCGATATGGACGAAACCATATTGCGTTCATGCTGCTACACATTGTGACTGTGAAATGCCTTGCAGTGTTTCCCACATGTCTGAAACAGACCTGAGGGGAGCACTATGGTGGGGTAGCTTTAGATGGAGCACTATGGTGGGGTAGCTTTAGATGGAGCACTATGGTGGGGTAGGTTTAGATGGAGCACTGTGGTGGGGTAGGTTTAGATGGAGCACTGCGGTGGGTTAAGTTAAGATGGAGCACTGCGGTGGGGTAGGTTTAGATGGAGCACTATGGTGTGGTAGGTTTAGATGGAGCACTACGATGGGGTAGGTTTAGATGGAGCACTGTGGTGGGGTAGGTTTAGATGGAGCACTATGGTGGGGTAGGTTTAGATGAAGCACTACAGTGGGGTAGGTTTAGATGGAGCACTGCGGTGGGTTAAGTTAAGATGGAGCACTGCGGTGGGGTAGGTTTAGATGGAGCACTATGGTGTGGTAGGTTTAGATGGAGCACTACGATGGGGTAGGTTTAGATGGAGCACTACGGTGGGGTAGCTTTAGATAGAGCACTACGGTGGGGTAGGTTTAGATGGAGCACTACGGTGGGGTAGCTTTAGATGGAGCACTACGGTGGGGTAGGTTTAGATAGAGCACTGCGGTGGGGTAGGTTTAGATGGGGCACTATGATGGGGTAGGTTTAGATGGAGCACTACGGTGGGGTAGGTTTAGATGGAGCACCATGCTGATGTAGGTTTGCAATATAAACTTTAAAATATAAACTTAAGACATGGCTTAAAGCAAACCAATGTTTTATTATAATTTGTTTATAGCTTTAGTCAGTAATCACTATCTCCAGGGACTACAGGTGACAATTAGCTTATTAGCCAACTCTGACACATTTACGTTGACATGGAAACTGAAATGTTGATTATTTGTGCATCGCAAATATATAAATTAAATAAATGAAACCATTGGTAATTATTTTTCCATCTTTTTAATTTAGTCAGCATGAAACTGTTGTCTGTTTCTGCTAATTGATTCATCTGAATCTGACTACAATGGCAGTTTTAGTCAATGGCAAACCTTATTAGCCATATTAGTCTATTGGCTGTAACTAACACTAGAAAATGAACTAGACAGCCGTGGTTACACTGTCCAACAGTACATTAGCTAACAGCTGCACTAACGCAGCAGTCAGGTGTGGAAGGTTTGAGCTTGAAGTCCAGGCATCAATTTCAGTTTCATACTGAATAAATCTTGAAGCTAAAGCAGGATCCTTAATCAGCAGCTTCCTATTAAAAAGTTCTGCTCTACCTTAAATGATATGTGCCTGTGGGGCGTCAGAGTGTACCGAGCATACTTAGTGCACTGTTTAAGGTGGAGCAGAAAATATGAAGAAGAAGCAGACAAATACGGAGTCAACCTCAGCCTGTGGATGTTCACCTTTTGTCACATTTCCTTCATCAGTAAGTTTAAATAAAAAATGTTTTAATATTGCCAGGCGGCAGATTTTCTAATTGTTGTTAATACTGGCGAAATTGGAAACATTTCTGTCATTAACTTTCTTTCTTAATGTGGGTGTGTTAAATAAATAAATAAATAAATAAATAAATGGATAAATGGATCATGAGCATACTGTCTTCTGTAATGACCAGTATCATGAAAGCCGATATTTTGATAATAACTAACAAACAACATATAGCGCATCCCCTAAATTGCCTAACGTGATCCAGTGTACAGAAAAATGCAGAGATGAAGAAGGATGACACCATTTCTTCTAGAGCTCTACAAACATCATGCATAGCCTCACCTCAAACTTAGATATGAACTCTGCAAAGATGCCAAAGAAGCCTTCGGTGGAGGTGGCCTTGCTGTCTTCTCCAAAGTACAAGGCTACCTTGCCAAACTCCTCCATGGCTCTCTGCTGCAGAGAGTCCAGAGACTGCACAGCCGGATGGGAGTTTTCCAGGAAGCTCTGATTTTAAGGTCAGGAGAGCAATACACACATATGCTGCTGTGTGGAATGGAGACCACTGCTAGACTAGTCTGCAGACAAGCCTGGATTTACACAAATGACTTGAAACACAACTGTAAATTGTTAGGTGGAGCCAAATGCATGAGGCTGCCCTTCTGATAAAAAAACATGAATTCCATGCTGGTCTAAGCTGGATAGTGCTGCTCTGGTGCTTGTGTGATGCTGGCTGATTAGCATACCAGTATTCAAAACACCACAAATACTGGTTTACACTGGTCTATTGTCGGAGTGGTGCTAGCTGACCAGCATATCCATGTTTAAAACACTACAAATGCTGTTTTCTGCTGGTGATCATTGTAAAGTAATGCACGTTCACATTTTCTCATCTTTTTTTCATCTTTAGTTTTTTAGAAAGCATGTTATGTCAAATTATGCATATCAGTGTGAGTATGTAGCAGTTGTATCAATATCTTTAATTTTTCATTTTGGGAACGTTACTTTAAACGTTTTCATAATGTTGGTGTTGAGAACAATGTGTGAGAAATGTTCTAATTAGATTGTGAAGCAAACACGTTTTTAGATCCTATCATTTCTGTAACGTTACAGACTAATCTTCCTGGAACCCCTAAACATTTTTGCTAAACGTTCTTATAATGTTCTCTTTTAGCTGGTATGTAACCCATTAATTAAGACGGAAGGCTGCCGCTCTCAATGACAGGATCAAGAGAGTCATGTCTCACCAGCAAAACTGGAATTCTATGGAAATCTAAACCATCTGACCCAAATGAAAGTGTTTACACAATTTACACAAATTACACAAGTATGTCAAGCAGCCAAGACTTGGTGCTTCTTTAGTTTTGCACTGATTTGGATTGAACTGTGAAAATTGTGACATTTTTCTTCTAATCATGAATCACAGCTTGAACATTTCTCCGTATGGCTTTATAAAGTCCACTTTACCTCCTACTGTCTCTGTTTAGATGCTGAACGTGAGCCTGGACTGAAAGCACTGAATGTGCTTTAAAAGAGGATACACTCATGACTACTGCGAAGCTATCCTCCGTTGTGGCTGGAATCTTCAGGCAGGCTGTCCTGATCTCCTTGATGGTGGAGTGGAGATCGCTGAGGTCTGCTGTAATGGTTCTCTGATTGACTGGATGCATAGAGAAAAAGTTAGCCAAGAGTTCAGCCATGTCAAATTTCTTTAACTTCAGTGAAAACCTAAAACTAGCTGCATGTGAATGTTATTGTGAATGTATTATGTGATTCAGACATATCTGTGGTAATATGGGTGTAGACGATGCCCAGTGAACACTTTGCCATTACTTAAATTACATACATAGCTTGCTTTATTATGGTTGAAAATAAAAATAAAAGTTGAAGACATGCTCCTGAAAATATGACAAACAGAATTGCCATTGCTGGGGCTCATTGATAAGGCTTACATTTTCTGTCTCCTGATAATGAAACTAACAATTATTTTACTCCTGGAAACCCCAAACTGTATTTTTGAACTGCTGTCCACACAACACTATATGTCTTACATTCTGTTATGTAAGCTTTGAATCTATATACAGTGAAGGAAATAAGTATTTGATCCCCCACTGATTTTGAAAGTTTGTACTCTGACAAATAATTAAACAGTCTATGTTTTTTTATGGTAGCTTCATTTTAACAGTGAGAGATGGAATATCAAAAAGAAAATCTAGAAAATTAAATAATATTTAAATAAAATAATTTGCATTTAGGGCCTGGTGGTGGAAGTATTATGTTTTGGGGGTGTTTTTCTTTTAAGGGCACAGGCCAACTTCACCGCAAAAATTAGCACAATAGTCTAATGGTATTCTGGCTACATTTACACCAGTGGCAAACTTACCTACGCACCTATTATGCTGAGGCCTTCAGTTTAGGGCACAAATGTGAAAAACCCACCTATTTCTGCTAGCCCTACAACAGGATTCTAGTAGTATTCATGAAATCATCATTTTAGACAAAACTGGCCCCATCCACTCTTAATCAAAATGTGACTGGCAGACTTCTCTTAGTTGCTATTATGTTGGTGGTTGATCTGACAGGTTAGGCCTTCATCTCTACTTGTAAAGCTTCAGCCTATGGGAAAGCATGTTCATCTCCATCTACCTGGATACATTTTTTATCCTTTTTTGTCTTTACAAATTCAGCCCTTTTTTGTTGACCAGAGCTTACTAATACAGTAAGATATACAGAGTCGATTTAACAGCGGTCATGTTCGTGATTCAGTGTTCATTCAACGGCCGTGTGTTCACTGGGTGATACAAGTAATGGTATAAAATAAAGCATGTTTACCTTTGGCAGCAAGTGGCACTGTTATAAGGTCTGCTGCAAAGCCCAGAAGTTCCGGAAAGTGTTGGCATAGTGATTTGGCTAAAATGTGAAGGAAGGTTGACTTCCCATCAACTGTTTTCGTTGTACTGAGCTGTGGAAAGACAATGGTTGATATCCACAAGTCATGTGTAACATTATTAAAATATCTACCACACATGCATTTTAATAAACAAAAATATATATATATTGTCGCCATAAACCATGGCTTATATTCAGAATTACTGTACCTCAGTAAGAAAGTTGATTTTAAATCCTGTAGTTTTATTTGTCTTGGGCTGACCATTATTAAGATAATTCCCCATTGCTAAAACAAACTGAAACAAAACATTAAGATTACATTTAAATAGAACTTACATTTGTACATATAGTGTATGTATATGATTAAATCCCACATTTCTATCTGCCTGTTTTCTGTGTGTTTTGTTGTTCTGGCCTGTAGAAGAGCTTTACCTCCAGGATCTTTGCCAGTTTCTTGCTGTTTTTGAGCTCTAAGGAGGCTTTGTAAATGCACTCATAGCCAGCTCTCATTTCTTCAGTCTTCTCCTGTAGGGTGGTCTTAAAAAGGAGGCTCCGTAATCTGGTTTTGTACTCAGGCACTAACAACATCTGACAGAAACATATGAAACAGTAAATGACTATAAACAACTACAAGCCTTCCACATTTCCTGTCTTTCACAGAAAGTATGTGTGGTGGAGATTGCCCTATCTGCTGCACCTGAAGGACGAACTGGTCGGGTTCACTGAGCTTGGAAGGGTCTTGGTCATAGTGCTGGAACTGTTTGACCTCCTCATCATCAGGAGCGTAGAGCAGCAGCTGTTTAATGTGCGATGGTTCCAGGCGCTCCGTGGTCATGGTCATAAGGGCCTGCCGCAACTCTGCTGGAGACAGCTTCAGGTGGGCTATGAGGATGGCTGGGGAGAGCAGGGGGGATGTTGTAAGCACACTTACCATCAACCCACAAAGCACTGCTGTTGCAAGAGAACGCTCGAAAGCAATTTTTTTTTAGGAAGGAGAGAATTTTCTCTCCGTCAGTGGGTTGAATTACAGTCGAACTAGACATGTTTGGTGTCTGACATCTAGTGTCTAGTTTTGCACATTGGGCTATTAGGCTAATGTTGCTAACAATTTAATGAAAGCTTAATCTCAGTAGTTAGCATTGTGCAATTTGCATGCCATGTAATAATCTCAAAAAACACTTCCTTCTGTGGTTTCTGTTGGCAGCCCTGGTAGCTAAAGGACCCTACCAGACCCTCTGGATCAGCTTTGTCCCACTGTAAAAAGACGTAGCTGCCCTGTTTTCCCTTCCTTTCTGTTTTCTCTCTCTCTCTTTCCCATGTACTGAGATGCCCTTTTCCAACTATCCCAGTACTGCCAGACCTGGCTCCCCACTACCCTGCTGCCCGCTGCGATGCTGTCCTGCTCTGGATCGTCACACTGGTTCATTCTTTTTACCTGCATGGACTTTCCCATTTCACTCCCATTTTCTCCATTTATGGCTTGATGTCTCATTAGCCACACCTCTTAATTGACTAATGTTTTTTTATCAGTTTTTATTCTTGTTGTTCTGGTCTTTGTTCTGCTATCTGGTGTCGACCAGAGGAGGACATGTGTCCTTAATGTGGTTTAAAGCAAGCATGTGACAATATAGGCATGCAGTTTGCACAATGCTAACTGGTGGTGTGTAAACTGCCATTACTTGGTAACTACCATTAGTTAACTATGGCATTCTAAACAAGCCTTAGGTAAGGAGAAAACAGTGTAAATGAAATGACTGCCAAACTGCTGCATTACTATCTGAGAAAGTTTTTAAATTAATATATTAATACATAACAAATATAAAGGTTTATCAGTTTTTAATCTACACCTTCAAAATGAAGGCGCTTCAAATGGATCTTAGATAAAGAACCATGTTTGTGAAGGGACATGTGAGTGTGAAAAACATTCTTTAACCCTTCAAAAGGGTTTTTTTTTTTTACACACCCCCACATCTTTTATCAAAAATGGTTCTTTATGGAATCGAAAGGAGTTGGTTCCTCTATGGAATCACAAAGAGCCATTTGAAGCAATAGCAATTTCAGCCATGTAATGTACTACAAATCGGCTGCTGTCGCCGAGAGCTAGTGTATCTGTGACTAAGCCCTTCGAAAGCATACCTCTCTCCATCTCACACATCACTGACTTACATAAGACACTCGCATAAGAACAGTGCAAACCCACAGGTATTTTCTATTGATTTTCTGACTCAGTCTAGGGCACAACCCGGACGATTCCTCTGGGAAGGAACCCCAGTTCATACTCACAAGCGTTGTAGGCCTTTTTATGAGAGAGAATCTCGACCACGTCTTTCTTTTTAAAGCTCTCGGGCAGAAAGGTGGGCTCTGGAAGAGAGACTGACACATTTAATTACTATGTAAGGATCAGTTCTCCTGGCACCAGCAGTGGAGACAATAAATGGAGGCTCGAGAGAATAAAGAAAGATTCTGAGGTGCCAGTGAATGAGGGGAGGATGATGGGAACGGAGAGACTGAAAGGACTCCAATGAGTGATGGTATACTCATCATGAGCTGTAAAAGCACAAACACAGACAACCCATGAGACATGTGCTTCAAGTACAAGTGAGCAGGTTACAAAACAGGAAAACCACCGTCACAACATGTAACCAAACAAAGAGGATTTGTTAAATGATGATGGCAGGGCTACAACATGGATGCCAGTATCAGGACATTAATGGAGGCAGAACTTACTGGAGCTCCTTTGCGTGCCGAAGTGCAGCTCCAGATCGAGGTATTTCACCATGTCACTCAGTTTACCGTAATCAGGGTCATCTCCAAGCTGGAAACAGATTAGATCAATCAATTTCCGATCCTAATGATTCTAATGATCCGATCCTTGGTTATGTTTTGGTCATGTTATGACTGATATACTACTAATCAGAAGTCTGAAATAACAGTTTTCAGTAACACAAAACAGGACAGGAAAAAGAAAACATCTGGTCAAAGCTGCTGATGTTCCTAAAAGCAACAGACTGACAGCCTCAAAGTCCAGATGCGTTTGGGATAATTTGGATGACGAGAAGCAGAAAAGGCTCCAAAAGGTTTTAAGACTGAACTTGGAAGGTGCAGCTGAAACTGACAGAAAATGAGTCTCCTGATAACAATAGAAGGTGTAATAAGGGCAAATGGTGGGCTCACTAAATACAGTGTTTTTTTTAACAATATTTTGGACTCTTTGGAAGAGAGGTTTGGAACGTCTTGTTCACCTACTTATTTTCCTTTGGACTTTCAACTTCCTTCTGCAATGGGAATGTCTAAAATCTAATCTTGTGAGCAACAACTGCTAGGAACTGTTACTTAATGGATGGTTTGACTAGATATTTAGGAAATGAAAGGTGGTCTTTGACTGAAAGTGAAAGTAACATGGAGCTAATTTCCAAAAACGTCATATGATTTGTAGGATAAATCACACAAGATGTGTCCAAAATGATGCAGTGCAGTAGATTTGATTGAAAAAGCTGTATAGCACTGGACGTTGATTATGCTGAATGTCCCATTTCAAAGTTGGTGATCAGCCCTTGAAGCAGATACCTCAGACCTTACAACATAAAAATAGATAATTACAGTATATTTATAACCTAACAACTGAAGTTAGAACTTTGATGATTAGATTATAATATTTCAGTCTATATTGTATAGTTATATAAACACTTTTTCTTTTACATATATATTGATATTTTTCATAACTAAATTGTACAATGAGCTGTTGCCTCCTCCGACACACGCACAACCAGCCACCACTGCTGCCGAGCCAGGTACCCAGCTCTGAAGCATCGGCTAACAGACACCAGCGCCGGCCACCAGAACACTGATATGATGTAAGAAGAGTGAGCAAGCCACCTACCCACCAGCAGAGAACAAGGCCAATTGTGCTCTCTTAGGCTCCGGCTGCTGATGGCAGGCAGCATAACCCATGATTCTAACCTGCAAACCAGCGCCTTGGTCTGCTGGACCACTAGAGCCCGAAATGAGCTGTTGTTAATTCAAGCTCTTTACGAGTATCTAAAAGTATCAACCTGATTCAGGTATCCAGTACTGATAGGTCATCTCGTTACTGAACAATATTATTATAAAATGATTGATTTGAAAAGTAGCGTCTATCATACTAACTAACCTGGCCCCAGATTGTGCCCTCAGAATTCTCGACCTGTTCCCAGCGCAGTCTCTTCACACTCATGTGGTTGGTGTCGGAAGCTTGAAGGCTGGCTTTGGGAAGCGGTGGGGGGTCACAGGGTGGGGGCAGTGGTGGTGGCGGTGGTGGGGGTGGTATCTTGTTGGAGAAGGTGCTCTCATAGACCTTATGTGGAGGCTGGGGGGAGTGGCTCTGGGCTTTGGGCTGGATTGGTGAGCTTCTAAGGGCAGAGCTTGGCTGGCTCTGGTAGATGGACTGGGCCTGGTGCCTCAGTGGGGGGCGGGGTGATGTGCGTAATGGCTGTGGTGACGTGTGTGTCTTGGACTGCAGGATGGGATGGGCTTTGGGCTGGTGCAGCTGGTGGGTGGGCTGAACAGCCACAGGCTGAGGAGAAGGCTGTCTGGGCTGTGGGTGCTGGAACCTGGTCTCTTCACGGGTAGGCAGCACCTTGTGCAGGGTCGGCCGGCTGGACAAAAAAAAACGGGGGTGGCGGTGGGGGAGGGGCAATGATTGGGTGGTTCTGGAAGGCAGGGGGTGGCTGGGGCAGGTGCTGTGGGGTGAGGCAGATAGGAGAGGGTGGGTCTGTGAACTGGAGGGGTGGGGGTGGAGGCGGGGGGCTCTGGGGAGGAGGGGGGATGTGGTCAGATCCAGAAGAGTAGGTCACAGAGGTTGAGTCGTCGCTGCTGTGATCTTCACTGCTGGCGCTGCTCAGCTGACGAGACATGTTCTCCTGGTCATCCTGGAAACTCATCTGGCAAAAGGACAACAGATGGGTTGCAGATGAGTGACAGGTGATTGACAACTACCCAGGTCACCATTCTCATTTCACATCAAACCACTTATTGAAAGGGAGGAAACTCAAGCAACCCACATTTTATTTTTTAGCCTTTTTTAAGCTAAAAAAATAACTAAAATAACTTCACACACACTCACACACCTCCTCATAGTCATTCTCTCCTCCAAGAAAATCATCCACAATGGTGACGCGGTGGCCAAGCTGTTCGCTCAGAGCATCTAAGAACTTGTCTGTGTCTCGGCTGCGGGGAGGCCTGGAGAAGGTGAACAGCTTCCTGCGACGGGACAAGGGGCTTGGGGCTTCATCCAGTTGCTGAGGGGAGGCAGGGGGGCTGTCTAAGCTGACATAGGGGTTTGAGTCCACGCTTCCTGGAGAAGGAACAGTCTGCTGGTAAAGCTCAGGGCTGGGGAAGGGCTCCTTCCAGGACAGAGATAGGCCTGATTTGCGGTTTCCTGTGAGAAACAACATGCTGAACTATTGGAGGATGAAGAACATTGGAAAATCCTACAAATGAAAAGGAGGCAAAGGGGATAAAACCAGCTACACGTAATGACTTAAAACATTCTATGTCAAGCAAGCGCATATGAGTTTAATTATGGAAGTAAACTTACTGGCAGTTACCTTTGCTTGCAGTATAATGTGGTATCAGAGTCATAAGCCCTGTTCAATCTGATTAAGGTTTACCTAAGGAGGTTCTGTAATTTAATTAATTACTGAGAAGTCATTTCAATCCAATATGTGTCTGCTACCAAGTAAAGCCGGCAGGATACTTCAATCGACAAGAGAACAGAAGTGAGTAGGTAAGAAGAACTGTATCCCTACCCCCTCATTAGTATTGCGCTGTACAGGGAAAGACTTTTTAGTGGCAAAAAGCGTGCTGCGGTAGACGTGCAGGGTCACACAACGAACAAATGTTCAGAACTGTTGCACTGTGTACTTCCAGACATGTTAACTGCCTTCCTGTTGGTTGCACCAAAGCCCAATGAAGATTTTTTAAAAGGAGGGTGCAAACCAGCAAGTGTTTAAATGATATAGAACACTAGCAATCAGAGCTGGATGTGATGACGCAGTGACTGTAATAAAGGTCTATTGCAGTCAGGGGGAGGTCTCAGAAACAAAAAGTTGGTAATTAGGACCATTAGGATCAGAACTTTCAGATCATTCAGGCCAATATTCATACTGTCAGCTTAACAGAAAAGACGAATCAGCCAGTAGAAACCCATACAAGTTTCAGAACCTCTTCAGGTGAGCCTAATCTAGCTTGAGCAAGGCTATGATCGCCCTGTAGGTTACCTTATCAAACAACACCAATCTGTTTGATTGCAGAGACTCCAGATAGAATTACGAGTGTACCTGTGTGTGTGAAGGAGCGAGTGAGTGCATGGCTCTCAGCGTGGCCCATGCTCTCGGTCCCCGGTGTAGAGTGACTCTGTAGAGGCTTGCTGTTCTTCCCCGCATATGTGTTCTCCAACTCTGTGTACACTCCTGATATCTACAGGTTTTTTTTGGGGGGGTGTGATTAGATGACAAATGGCATGACTGAGTAAAAGCAATGGTGAAAGTGTAAGAGGTGCTACACAAGTGCTGAATGGTACCCACATGTTTCAAATCAGGGGACTCTGGGAAGGAGGTCCCGTCCCCACACTGCCTTTCTCCTGGAGTTGGAGGCTCTGTGAAAGTTCCTAAGGTGGAGAAAGAGCACTGTCCAGCACATGGCAGCCCAAAGCAAGCTGACAATCTTCCCCTTCTCCCCAAAAAAGCAAATCCTTGCTGTCATGACAAAACCTTGTATCTCCAGACTGGTGACTTAACAGGAGAAGCAAGTAATTTCCAAAAAAATAGAGCCCAACAAATTGGAGTTACGAGGTTACTGATACAACAGCAGCGATATATGATCATGAGGGACCCATCAATAGCTGACTGGAGCTCCTTTTGATGGTTAGGCTGGTGGACTTATAAACAGACAGAGCAACACAAGCCTACGGCAGAAGTGTTATCCAGCCATAAACAACCAATCCAACATGGCTTGCATGGTTGTTTAAGGCTCTATAAGAGTGAAGGAATGGTTCATGACGGGCTGAGCAGGTACCAAAAACAGGAATTACAGCTAATTTGAACCTCAGCATTAGTATTACTATTGAACAGTTGCCACCTAATGTATGAAATTACCCATTCCTAGATGAGTGCCGATGATGCAGTCATCTGAGCTTCGCTCTCTCATGCTGTTTCTGTGGGATGTCCCAGTCACCCTCATGGAGCTGCTCCGTCTGTGATTTTCTGGCCCTAGTTCAGGTTCTGCTACAAAAGCACACACATAGCAAATGAGTATTGAACACAAAAACAGCGATGTGAAATAAGCAGTCAAATGCTGCTTTTGTAAGGTTGACAGATTTATGCATAAAGAGAGCATCAATCAGCACTCCGTAGGTCCTTCTCTGGCCTTGATGGCTGCCTCACAATGCAATATAATAAAACGGTCTAGATGAATTGCAACACTGCCTCAAGTTGCCAATGTGTTTGAAATCTAGTGAGTGTGTTGCCATGACATCACGAACTTCTGAACTTCTTCACTCTTCAACCCACTCCATAACTTGGTGAGAGGTGTACATTGTGTTGCTGGCATATCAAGTAATTTTGTGTGGTTTTCCAGCAAAATAAGGATAGATTCATCCCTTTAAAGACACCCAAAACATACCAAGACATACGTGCTTGTGTGTGAGAAATTCTTTTCGGATATCAGTATAATAAAGGGTCTAAATCTCCAACCTTATATTCAACTTTATTTTTTACGGATTGATTCAATGCAAATCAAAATAGCCATAAAAAACACACTAAGAACATGAATGTGGCTAAAGGAACTTTTACAAAGTCCCAATTTAATCTGTTTTGGACTCCTTGCCACAGGATTGAACTAGGTGAAGGAGTTCTTTGGTCTGAAACTTTTTGTCCACCAGACTGTCTGAAACGTCTGAATGCCTGAAGGTCCCATTACTGCAGGTGTTGCTGCACAGTAGAACAGTGCACTATCACTCCAGAGTCTGCTAAACCTTCCTGAATATCTTTTGCAGTCAAACAGGGATTTTGATTTTCCTTCCTAGCAATCCTACGAGCAGTTCTCTCTGCACTATGAACTGAGAAAGCTGCTACCTGTGTCTTCTTAAAGCCTTCGCCTGCTTTGTGGGCATCAATTATTTTAATTATCAGAGTTCTAGGCAGCTGCTCAGATGATCCCATAATTGCAGATGGATTGAGGAGTCTGAGTATTTATAAAGCTTTGAAATTTTCATCACCTAGCTTTTCCTAATGATTTCATAACAAGTCATAGCCCTAACAAGCTGATTAAGGTCTCTGAACTTGGTAAACATTATCTGAGAGCTCGAATCCATTGGTGTGCTTAAACTTTAGCATGGTGCTCCTTTCCTTTTTCATTCTTAGATTGTACAACACAAAAATAACTCACTAATCTTACAGAAAATGTTACAAAGAAGGTTTCATCTTTATGCCTCTTAGAAGTTTATCTCAAAAGTAAAATACTGACCATGGGTGCCCAGACCTTTGCATGCCACCGCATTCACACCTAATAACGAGCATTCGCCTAAACCCACACATACCGATTTCTGAACGGAAATGAGGCAGAAATCTGCACACCTGCTCCCTTGAAGCCCAGGAACCGGGAGATCTTGCTCTTGCAGCGCTCCTGCTCCTCATAAGTCAGAAGCTGGTAGATGAACTCCCAGATCAGCTGCTTGGCCGGGGTGTCCAGCACAGGAAACACATCCACAATGAGTGTGTCCACATTCCTGCGAGTCAGACAGGTGGGGAAGGCATTTCAGAGAAATTATTTGAGGGCACTCTATGTACACACTCCCACTGTAGCTGAGCTATTCTAAGAAATCCAAAAGAACCCACGCAGATTGATCCATATTGTCGCTGCGCATCTATTTGTGCCCGGAGCTGAAGCTATTTTTGAACGTTTTTGCACATTGCCTTCACAGCCGTGAAGCTAAAGACACGTTTCAGACCGAGGGAAACGCTTTGCATTGAGATGTGTGCTGAAGGCATGGTTAGTCTTAGTGAGTGTTAATTAGCTCTGCTTTCAGCATTTAATAACTGGTGTATATAGCTACTGTATGAAAAATCCTTAATTAGCGTTTCAGAAAGGTGCAAAAATGTGAGTTGTTTATAACTGTCAAAGGCCTGGATCACAAAAAATACTGAATACACTTAGTTGTTTCTGAGCTGTCAGTTATTTTCAGAGTAGTCAGTCCTATTTATTAACAAAACTATTACAATATTAACAAAGGCACATAAAGACAATCTTGATACAGCGAACCTAACCTAATAGGTAATACCACTGGCTGATATCATTTAGTTTAATTAAAAACAGTATTTTATTGACTAACAAAAAAAAGATAGTTTAGGCAATGAACTCTATGGTTTGATCTAGCTGATCAAATATCACCACTGTCAGAGCCCTGATATGTCCAGAGGATCGCTAGTTTGAAATCTGGTCATGCTGGTATCCATCGGCAGCTAAGGCCCCAGGAGAGCACAATTGGCCTTGCTCTCTCCAGAGTGGGTAGATGGCACTTTCTCCCCACTTCACTCCAGTGCCTGCTGGCCGATGCGTCAGAGCCGGGTACACAGCACTTTCCTGTGAGCGCGTTGCTTTGGCGGCAGTTCAGAAAAAGAGCCTGGATGCACATGTGTCAGGGGAGGCGTGTGTTGGTCTTCATCCTTTCAGTATCAGGGGCATTGCATGTGATGGTGGAGAATATGTATGAGTTGGGTAATTGGTGACCCAAATTGTGGAGAAAATGGGTAAAAGCAGAAATTAAAAAATTGCAACTTTACAGGATAAGGAAAAAACTTACTTGACTTTCAATGGAAGTTTGTATAAGCTAAGCTAATACAAACTCATTTTAAAGCATTTCTATTGGTTTATTTGTCATGAAATTTAGATTTAAAAAATTATGTTAGGAACAACTGCTGATTCGAATTATGTCAAAAAGTAAAAAGCATAAAAAAATTCATATGTACTATTTTCTCTTTATCAGATTGTTGTAAAAATATTATAAGATGATTTTTATAAGATAGATATTTTTACTTATTTTATCTTAGTCTTTAAAATAATTAGATATGAAAAATACATTATTCACCAATAGAAAACTAGAAGTACCAGAAATTAAATAACTACTAAGTACTAAATTCTAACAACAGGCTAAATTTAGAAACAGGTTAAATTATATTTCATTATTTTCTTTACATTAAATTTAATATAATGCCATTTTTTTTTGCAGTATAGCTTTTATTTGCTCTCTTCACATAATTTATTTTTCTATATTTCCCTAAAGAAAAATTATTTCCATTATTTTCCATGTTGTGATTTTAACCATGATGGTGTTTGTGTTTATATATTTTGCTGTAATAAATAGAAGCAAGCAGCTGCATTCACTGTAAACCCTGGAAAAGGACTCAAACATTAACATCAGTCTTCAGATTAGAGCTCTCTCTCCATTACAGCCGACGCCACTGATAAACCCATAGAACATTATTAACAGCCAAACAATGTATCGGCCGGACCCCGCAGATGTATATCCCTGTAGCCATATTCTTAAAATACCAGAGTGGAAGCAGTGTGTCTGTATGTGTGCAGCATTGCGTCAGGTGATACATGGGAACAGACAGCAGGAGAGCATGACTGCAGTAACCTGTGCTGGAAGAAGGTCTCCAGGGCTTTGCAGATGGTGTATCTCTCCTGCAGGGTGAGGAGGTGCTCGAGCTGCTGGCTGAAGGTGCGTCCATGCACACGGATGCTGGGGGGCAGGATCTCTGCGACCCACTGCAGGGAGCTCAGAGCGGGCGAGCGCGAGCGGGGCATTGGGGGGGTCTCCTCTGGCTCAGAATCCGATGAAGGGTACACTGCCGGACCCTCCTCTACGACCAGGGTTGGATTGGCGCCACTGCCTTGCAACATGGACACCACTTTCTCATGGGAGCAGTTCCTGAACATACACCAAGACATACAACATGACATTAGCAAATGATATCAAGCCTGTCTGCTGCCAAAAAACATTTTTTCATGTTTTTTCATAAATGTTTTTCTGTAATTCTGTTCAATTTGACTCTTCTCATGGGTTTTACATCCCTGCTCCTGCATGAGTGCCAATTCTGTCACTTTGCTGTTGTCATGGCCACAAAGCTAAAGATGGTGCCATCAGACTATTAGCATTGTTGACACAAGTTAACTCTGATCTGAAAATTACAGGCACAAACAGTTGGTGCTGGAAGCAAAGATGGGGCACAACTGAGCACATCCCACTGAAAATAATAGGCGCTAATGCTAAAGGTGCTGTGCTACTTTAATGGCTCCATCTGATCACCATGGATACCAGAAAACCTGAGCTTATTGGGCTTTCAGTGATTTCTTTGATTCTGTTCGTTTTCTCAGGCTGAATGAGTGACAACATACATTTATTATGGAAAATAAACAAGAATTTGGTGCACACCTTTCAATTTTTAAAAAATATTAAATTAGTGATACTGAAAGTTCCACTGTCATTCAACTTGCCAAGGCCAAGATCTCTTTACTTCCTGTTAGTGATCATGACTGATTACAGCTGGTGGCTTTTCAGCCGGTAGAACATTGTTCTAACTGTTAAGCGTGGTGGTGGTAGCATCATGCTCTGGGGCTCTGCGTTTTGCTGCCAGTAGAACTGGTACATTGCACATTGAACTGGATGGAATAATGAAGAAGGAGGACTTCCTCAGAATTATTTAGCATTAAAGCAACCACCAGCTAGACGGTTGAAACGTGGACATAATTGGGTGTTTCAGCACTCCAAGGTTGTTGTGGAGTGGATAAAGCAGGGTAACATTTCACTTCCTGTGCTTAAAAGTCAGGCCTGTGCCAAAAAAACAACTAACCTAATTGAATTCCACCAATTCAGTGCCAGGGTGAGCGGTCAAATATCCAGTCAAATAACCAGAATTCTGCCAGAAGCTTGTTGATGGCAACCGAAAGCATCTGGTCAAGGTGTAACTCGCTAAGGGAGATACCATGACATTCTGTCTAGTCATATTTCTATGATGAGTGTAACTTCCAAAGACAACTTTAGTTCAGAATTTGCATTATAGAATTTGTGTTATTTACTATTTCCTGTATTTTAAATGGTCGTACACAGAATTCAGCAGCTGCCTACTGGCTTCTGTTAGAAGTACTCAGCTCCATTCAGAGCCTACATTACTGCCTGAGAAAATCAACAGATCGGGGTGCAAAAAGATGTAAAGTCCAAGTCCGGGTTAAACTTCAAGATGTAACTGTTTATTTTCTGCATAGCCATCAGTGCACCACCCCTCCTTCCTGTTGCATAAAGCAAAGTAGCTCAGTATGAATTACTAAATGTTTACTCTCTAGGCCATTACTTCCCAAAGCCACCCAGCGCACAGCAGGCTGCCTAATTTAAATCTCTGTGGAAGTGTTATGGAAAACATGTGACAACCTTTAGTAACCTGTAGTAGGAAAACCTCATACAGTATGCCATACAGTATGCTCTGAAGATGTACTGAAGAAAGACAATGTATTATTGATTTAAAACACAGGCTCAGAATCAAACCTCATTGATTCCAGCTCTGAGATACTGCATACATTATTTCTGCTCCCACTGGTTGTTGCTCATACTTTCCAATCAGACTATTCTGCCCAGTCAAACAATAACTGTGAAGAGCACACCCTTGACACATTTGCTGTTTCCACGGGCAGCAGCGGAGTGTGTCAGAGTCTCATGAAATTTGTACTCTGTCACTGAAATATTCATTTTCTATGCACAGAACTATCACCCCAGCACTGACAGCAGCTCATTATCAGGCTTGGTCACCAGGCCACTGACTGGATGAGACTGAAACCACACACGGTAGTCAGACTTCAGCCTAAAACACATTTTATTTGATTGATTTATTTAAATACTGAAAGTTTTCAACATTATGTGAGCAGACCACACTAAATCATTTTATCTCTAAAGTGGCAACTATACAGGAGAAGGGAAAAAACCCTCTTTGCTTTCAATAAAAGCCAATGCAAAATATTTTTGGAGCCATTTCTATTTGTCCATTCCTCATGAAATTCAGATTCACATCATGTCAAAATGACCATAAATGAAGATACAAGGTTTTTGTATGACAGCAAAGATATCATACTACCGAACTGAAGAAAATACACCATGGCTGAGAAGCTTAAGTAGTTCCCACCTCCAGGCAGTTGCTAGGCTGTTGCTATGTGTATCACTATGGTGTAATCTATGGTTTTTCCTATGTGGTTGCTATGGCATCTATCTATCTATCTATCTGTCTGTCTTTATTTTTTGTCCGACTGTCTATCTATATTTCTGTCTGTCTGACTGACTGTCTGTCTGTCTTACTGTCTGTCTGACTATCTTTCTTTTCTGTCTGACTGTCTGTCTATACTTCTGTTTTTCTGTCTTTCTATCTATCTATTTTCTGTCTGTCTTTGTCTGTTTATCAATCTATCTGTCTGTCTGTCTTTCTTTTCTGTCTGACTGTCTGTATACTTCTGTCTGTCTGTCTTTCTATCTATCTATATTTATGTCTGTCTGACTATCTATCTATTTGTCTGTCTTTCTTTTCTGTCTGACTGTCTGTATACTTCTGTCTGTCTGTCTTTCTATCTATCTATTTTTCTGTCTGTCTGTTTATCTATCTGTCTGTCTGTCGGTGTGTCCATCTTTCTTTCGTTTACGTCTGATTGTCTATTTTTCTGTCTGTCTATCTATTTTTCTGTCTGTCTTTCTTTTTTGTCTGTCTGTCTATTTTTCTGTCTGTGTGTCTGTCTATTTTTCTGTCTGTGTCTGTGTGCATATTAATGCATATATGCTTTGTTTTAACAGTTAACCAACATAATCCCAGCTGTGATGTTATCCATGATAACATACAACCTTGAGTGTTCCACTGCTTACCTACTCGTGCTCTCTGCTGAAGTAGCGTCTCGCTGCAGCTCAAAACAAAAGAGACTAGAGGGAACACACTGAAGAGCTCACCTCATATCCAGGCCATTGAGAAACAGAATGCGATCTCCTGGTTTAAGACCACACTCCTCCGCAGGGCTATCTGGAGTGGGAAAGGATATAATGAGTAAAGCATCTATTCTGGCACAAACAGCGCACAGCATGCTGTCAGATATACACACAGTTAACCTGCTGCACCGGCCAGCGCACACATTACGGCTACAGTTCTAACAGAATTCAGAGGTCATTATCTTGCCTAATGCTGCTTTTTAGCCCTAGGTGAGCTGAATTAGTAATCTAAAAGCTGAGCAAACATTAAACTGTCTCATAGGGGTGGGCAATAAGACAAAAATATGACCACAATTAGTATATATTTATGATATTTAGAGAAAATAAATGAACCAGTAGTACCACATTTTAAAAATAAATACATTAGCCTGCTACAACAAAGCTAACGATCATAACTGGATCAGGCATAAAAAGCCAATACCCGATCTATTAGAAAAGCCTGGATCGGCTACACCAATCTCATGCCCAAATATCTCTCAACCTGCTTTTTTTAGTAAATAGACAAATAGACATGATTTTGACTTGAGAAAAATAAGCTTCTCTACAGAGCTGAATGCTGATGCAGCCATTTTGAGTAACCATAGTTGTTACACAACTGCCTTGTAATGCAGAGGATCCCGCATTAGAGACATTAAAAATGAGGAGGCCAGCCAAATGGTTGAAATATCAATGGGAGTTCTCTTAACATTGGCGTCTGTTTACCGATAAAGTTCCGCCCTTGAGGCAATCAGCTCGGTGGTTATGCAACAAGTGGTGGACACCCCTCTCTCAATGCGGAGATCTGCTGAAGCGCATTATCCAGAATAAGCCGAATACCAAATCATACCAAACTCTCAAACTACTCATGAGGTTTTTGTAAGACTTCATTGGTGATTTAGTACCGGTAATTTGACCTGCAGTTTCCAGTAATTTGCTCTCTCCCTATTCATAGAGACAGAAGCATGGTCTCATATGACTGGAAATAACTGCCCAGCGGCGTTGCAAAAATGGCTGGGGAGTTAACAGACTTGCCTAAGGACACACCGCATTTGTTGGGTTTGGCAGACTTTTGTTTACCACAGGAAAAGATAGAGGAAAATCTCATTAATTTCTCACACTGTCAATATATTGTCTATTGTCCCATGCTGTGTACCACCAATAGTAAAATATGACCCCCTTTCTAGTGTCATCTTTTCATAATCCCGTGAAGCCATTTACAAACAAATGAAGACAGCCAGTCTAGTGACCAAAAAAATCTTTCATCACGATACTGGACGCCTACCATATTTCCATAAGCAGCCCCACATGGCCCGGCTGAGTCAGTGCTAACTAGCCTCTGCCCAGGCCTGAAGTGGGCGAATATCGTCATACACACACTCACACACTTACCTCCCCCTCTCCAGCCCCACACAGACAATCGTCCACACTTCCATACACAATGTACCCAACACTGGCCATAGCAACACCACGATCCACTCCATCCTCTTTCACTATTGTTTCCAGATCCTCTAGGCTTTGGCCAGGATGGCTCACGTTTGAGAGTTAATAACATCACAGTGTGTTCATGAAAATACTGCCGACTGATTTTGTGTAGCTGGAAATAAACTTACACTTGGCTGACTTACATTATTTATGCCACAGATGGGCTAAAAAAACAAAATAATTTATTGATTTTATATTGAGCTTAATCCTGCCCAACTATTTACACACATCTGTGTGTTTACTTAATGTCTACAGCTGTCTGGCTCAAACCTCTGTAAGAACATAAGACTGTACATACCTGGAATGACAGAATCAACCCACACAGGGGCATGGCCTCTGAGAGTGAACCCAAAGCTCTTTTTGCCTCTGTACACACGGATGATCCTACAAGGAGAATAGATAAGCACTCATCAGCAGGACAAACATGGTGAAGATTCAATTTTCTCCCCAGTTTAGTTTCCTTCCACTAGCTAGAACTCCCCTATTACATGATGCAATGCTAGCACTGCTGGGAAGGTGAAAATAATAAAGCTCAACTGCAGGTTACTAAGCTTCTGTTGATGCAATGTCCTTGGACAGCTGAACACGCTTGGAGGAGAACACTATCTGACAGTTCTGTTACATCAGCTAACAGACACCCTAACCGGCTACAATCACACTGAGTGAAAGAACGCTGAAGTATGACCCCTGGTGTGATGTTGGTCAGCACAGGTCTCTGTTAGCTGTTGTATCAGAACTGAGGAGCTGTGTATATTTATTCATTTGCTATGGTTAGTTGAGACCGTTTTCAGATAATAAGCAAAACTGTGATCATTTTGTTTACTGATATTGTAACAAGACATTTTCATACCAAGGCTTGTTGCAGAGGTCATCTTCTTACCAGTCCTGAGGAGCTGTATTACGTAATGTCATGTTTAAGAATATAATGCTAAAATAAGATGTGTTTTACTGAACTTAGAGGATCTACTGGTCTATGAATTGTTTTGCTAAAATGTAATCTGATCTGTAAAATTCTGTCAATGAACTTCAAGGTAAAGGTCTGTGTGTGGCGTACGATGTAAGGATGTATGTGGAATGGATGTATGAAAATATATACGCACCTCCAAACGCAGTTACTATAAGGCAAACTGATTTGCAGTGGGATGCTCATATATATTTCCATTCAGATCTTGAGAAAATGATGAAGAGTGGACTCTAAACGCACAGATTCATTTACGGGTCGCTGCTTTCGCACCACGCAAAGCAATGAACAGAACGAAATGCATAGAAGGCATTGATCAAGCTCTGCAGCCCATTTAAGAGCAGATGATTCGTCTGCTTCTCACTGAGAACGTTTGACATTTCACAACATCAAAGAGCGTGCTGCTCAGTTGCTGTGGCAACTCCTCGAGAACACATCGGAGACGTTGAGTAAACAGCGAAGGGAAAAAAGCAGCACACTTGCCGAATACCCCCCTATAGTTTATGTAAGGCGGGCTACTCCAGCCAAATGTAGATTTATGGATTAGAATAGGGGGTGGAAGGCGATCAATGGGACGTGACATACACAGCAGACTCCAGTATGGAGATTACATAAGCAGCGAAGAACGGACACGGGAGCTCCTGAAGAGAACATTGCATAGAGAGCAAGCCTGAGATTGTCATGAGATCTTTTGTCTAAAATATGATGTAATACACACTTCTTGTAACAACAGTGGAACCCTTTTTGTCACTAGAACCACCCTTTTCTAAAGATGTTCTCAATCATAGAGGAGAACACTTTACTAAAGGGTTATATGACATCTACCTACTTAGCAAAAAGGATGTGTTGACAACGTGGTTTGCGTGGGGGGGGAGAGTCTGTTTGAGTTGTCATTGTTCTATATAGAACTGTTAGATTTACTAAGGGACAGTGTGTACATACGGTAAGCCTTCCATGACGACTAACACATACCTACATAAATATTTATCCATATAGAAGTATTCCAAATAATATCAGTTGCCATACAGGCTACATTTTAATGTTATGACAACTGACATTTGTTGGAATCAGCCTTCATAACTCTCTATAGAGGTTATGTCTGATCTATACAGCTATATGAAGGAAAACTGTATCTACATGTACAGTGACATGCAAAATGTGGTCAACCATAGTGACAATTTCTGTGACGTTACTCTGAATAGGAAAAGATGATCTGATATCCAATAGGTTAAGGGACGTTTCTTAAATATTTTAAGCAAAATTACCTATTTATTTCCATTGTTAAACACCCTTTCTAGCCAGCCAACAGTCTTTGCATTCTTGTTAAGAAGGTTTTTCATTCGTCCTTGCAAAGGGCTTCTAGTTCTGTGAGACATCAGATTTTACAGATTTTTTGAGATTGGAGGACTGTGAGGGCCAAGGCTTACTCCTCATTTTTTGAGATATATTTAGGATCATTATCCTACGGTCATCTTCATCTTTTTTACTCAAAGACTGACATTTCCTTCCAGAATGTGCTGGTATTTAAGTGAATTCAATCTTCCCTACTACCAGTGTAATGTTGCCTGTGCCACTGGCTGCAACACAAACCCAAATCATGATCAACTCACTGCCAACAGCCTAATAGTTTAACAGTTAGAGAGGTGTTCTTTCCATGAAATTCTGCTATGATATTCTTTTAACTTTTAAAAATGCATCAGACTTGTTTTGGTGTTCCTTCTGACTCTGAAGTTTGTGGTGAGGATGCAGGAATGGTTTTCTTTTCATGGCTCCTCTGTTCAGGTCATCGCCATCTACCCACCCTAGAGAAAGCAAGGCCACTTGTGCTCTCTTGAGACCCCGGCTGCCGATTTTGCATGCCACTGTATATCAGGATCTTGACTCTGAACCAAATATGACTTCATCTGGGGTATGTCTGTGTTTTATTCCCAGTAAAGGCCTAAAGTGATTTTATTTTGTCCAAAAACAACGAATATGTGCTTTCAAAAATCTATAAAAATGGAATCACTAGGACGTAATTACGGATAATGGACTCTGATAACACTGAATGACATTAAGCTATGCAACCTGGAGGTCAGTTATTCACACAGTATACAAACAGCAATTACAGGTGCCCCTCTTATTACAGAAGATTCTGCTGCGCTACAGCTCTGGCCGAGGCGTCGTTTAGCAGCTTCGTGGGCAGCATGTGATGTTTTGTAGAGTGGAGGGGTAATCTGTAATCTCCGCTTTAATTCCATGAGCTGTCACTTGCTATTTTATGAAGCTCTAAGATGATTATGTATGCTGTGCGGTAATACGCTCAGTGGGATGGCCCAACAGAGGTGAGCGCCACACGGAACATGATGTGGATCTGTTTTAGACACATTTATATGTGTGTGTGTCTCTGTGTGTGTGTGTGTGTGTGTGTGTATGTGTGTAAACAGTCCTGCTAATACTGAGCAACTGTAAAGCACTACTCTGAGGCTCATTCTAGATAGTGTGAAGTACTGAAACAGACATATGTCAACAGTGCTTCTCCCACCCACACACATGCACACCCACCTACTCATGACGCACATCCAATGTTCTACAGACTGTGAGGCAACAACATAGATGTTTTCATGGGAGAAGAACAGATTGCAGACCTTTAGCAGTATATGGTTTCATGCGCACTGAGCATTTTTTCAGTGCTGGTCCATTTCAGCAGAACAATGTGCAAGTACAGCACGACCTGCTCAGCACCACACATGGATTACTTATTCATAATTTATGTTCTTCAAGGTAATGTCTTAACTGTTATAACTCCTACCTACTGGGTATATGTATATCTCAGTATATATACACATCAGTAAGTAGGAGTTCTAAAGGATGCATATAGTACAGTATATACTGTAGGTATACATAGACTGCATATCTTACATTAGACTATTATGTACACAGTACACATTCACATATTTGGATGTATAATGATACTGGAATCCTATCATCAGTTAAAAAACAGGTTTGATTTTTGATGGTGTATTTATTGTTCTGCAGGAGAGCAGAATGGTTAGTGGAAGCTGGACCACTGTGTTCCTCTCTATTTGTCAATTTAAGTATTTGCCTCAGGATCGGCACTGGGAGATATGTACATGGTATGTATATATAAGTAATGTTTCTGTAAAGGTTAGTGTAAGTATGTGTGCATTATGTCCAAGAAAGTATCTCCAAAATTGGCAGCTTCACAAGAGAACGTTCCTACCTTTCAATGTATATTAAAAGATTATTAATAAAGGTAAAGCAATTTTGGACTACTGGTAAGTTCCAGGTATATATGTAAATATGTAGGTACATATCTTTATGTGAGGTACAGTGAGCGTATATATGTAAGGTATTTGGCAAATTGTGCATGTATATGTGTATTTATGTTCATGTATTAGATTAAGTTAGCTCTTTAAGCATGCGTGATATATTGTACATCATAATATTGATTTTGTAATTATGAGATCTCATAATTCTATGCAAATGAGCGCTCTAACTGTTCTGTGAGCACCCTGACCAATTAAGGACATTCCAGATGAAGGTTTCTGTAGGTGTTTTGATGAATCGAGCTACTCATTAAATCCAGAAAAAGTCAATTAGTTTGGTTAAAGCAGTGCAGACCAATTAACCATGCCTCATTTACCCAGCTCACATAATATACTGCAAGACATGTCAATGTGGAATTACCCAAATCACACAATATACTGCAAGACATGTCAATGTGGTAATATGGGGCAATTTACTTGCAATATTTTTATAATGTCATCTAGTTCTTACTACGAATGTGTGTATACACACACACACACACACACACATATACGGTATATATTAAGCATTTGATATATGGATATATACCTCTGGTTGGGTCCAGTAGGAGGGATGCTGGGGATGCCGGAGGTGCTCTTCCTCTGCCCGCGTTCCTGGTCCTCCCCGCAATCCCGGGGGACAGAACTGGCCCGTTTGGAGCTCTGCGCCCGCTCATGGTGGTCCTGGCTACGGCTGCGGCGCAGGCGTCCCTGGCCCGGGTCGTTCAGGCTCCTGCTCCGGCACATGCGGTTGATGAGGCTCTGGGAGATGGCCTCGTCAAAGCGCTGCCGGTGCTTCTTGGGGATGAAGATCCTGGCAAACATGGTAAGAGAAAGGCAGCAAAGAGGGAAACAGAGTGAATCAGCTGAAGAGAGCCATGAAGTTCAGCTTTGGGATCAGTTTCAGCTCGTCACTCTCCAAATCCGAAGGCTTCAGATCGCAACAGGTAGGAGAGAAGGAAACGCACAGATGTACAGAGAATCCTTTCCCTTCGATTAAGAAATCGGTGATACACAACAGTACAGAGTGTCCTTCAGAAACACGGCTGATGGCTGAGGCAACTGGTACAGGAAAAAGAGGAGAGAGATTCTCTGTATAACGACGTGAAAAATTCCAACGAGCACCAGCCTCTGTGTCTGCTGTCTTCTACTACAGCTATCACTGCAGAAGCTCCCAGTACAGATGCCAGCATAGAGCAATCGCAAAGGTGTGGGAGTATCTCTCTCACTTGCTCACGCTCTCCCTCTCTCTCTCTCTCTCTCTCTCTCTCTCTCTCTCTCTCTCACTCTCCCTCTCATGCTCTTTCTTTCTCCTCTTTATTCATATCTCAGTGGGAAGTGAGCCATATCTCAGAACCAACAGCTTCTTTAAAATTCCAAATTTCACTACTCCACATATTCTTATACATATCTACCATCTATAACCCATTGTAATCTTTCATCTATAGAATCTTACATAACACATCTACTAATCTATTGATATTTCTAGCATTATTATTATTGTATACGCAACATTAAGGAGCTTTACGCTGTGCAATATAAGGTCTTCAACTATAAACAATAGTGGAGCCCTTTTTGCAGCTATACAGAGGGATTTTTAAAAATGTTTCACATGGAACCGACTACCCTTTAACCAGGCAAACAACCATTAATCTGTCATGGTTCTATACAGAATTACCACTTTCATTTAAAAACCCTTTAAGAACCTGTTTTAGGTGTCTCTTTAAAACCCATGTTGGTGCTATACAGAACCCACTCTACTTCATAGAGAACAGCACTTATGTGCACACATATTTCCAACGAAATATGTTGAGAAATAAGGCAATTAATGAAAAAAGCCTGTTTCCAACTGTTAAGCAGGTTTATGTCTCTACCATGCTTTAGGGTTGTGTGGCAGCCAGTGATAGTGTTAGGTGGTATAACGGTAATACCGTACACCATAATACTATGAGACGGTCCAAGAGAAAAAAATGTGGAGCTGGGCAATATGACAATGCTTTTCTAAGCATATTGAATAACACTGATATACAGTGTAATTAGTGTTGTTTAACTGGACAAAGTGCAGCATATTTCTGAATGATCACTGTACTGTGTATGGGGGAGAATTTGAATAGTAGTTTTTGAGAATATGTCACTACTGATGTATTTTGTCTGCGATCATGTCTATTGTGATAAATATTGTGTATCATAAAAATGTGTTAAATATCGTGATATCATATTTTTACCATATCGCCCAGCCCTAATACCGCCCAACCCTGATTCTCTTTCCAAAAAGTCCCACTGCAGACACTGTAAACGAAGGCTGAAGAAGTGTTAATGGACTGCAATTAGTCCTAGCATGACCAACGTACTCCGTCTATAACTGCGATGGAACAACTTCCTGGGAGTAAAACAAATACAGACACGCTATTATGTGCTGAAGGCTGCTGTCACGATCCCAAGCTGCCTCCAGGTGCCCATTACATATGCCGGGTTGAGCTGAGTGACTTAAATGAGAGGTGCCCAGAGTCCTCATGCAATAATGGCAAGAGCTTTGTAAAAAAAAAAGCACAGTGAGAGATGATGAAGAGTTTAAAGCGCCTAGCGCAAACAGCACGCTACACTCACCCAGCATTCCTCCACAATCTATTATCAGCCTTTTGAATCACTCAATGAGTCATTCAATCACAGGCCTTTCACAAGAAATACTGTATTATAGCAAAACATGGATGAGTATAAAAAATTGCCAAAAGCTGTTTCACAGCAAATAGAAAGATGTTTATCAACATCAGTATGATATTAATTTTACACATATTTGTATTTTCATTAAATATGTGTTACTGGAAACATCCTGCCCTGATATCCTGGTAGTAGAGGCAGGAATATTCATCATATAGTCAACAAATCTACTTCTGATATTTAAAAGATAGCGCAAAGTTAAACTGATGGATACCATTAGACAGTAGCTAAGGAGGCAGGATGCAAATTCAGCCCAAGACAGAGATCCCACACCTAAGAAGAGAAGAGTGGTTAGATCCCTACTAGTAATTTGTACTATTGCGTTCCAATTGTGTATTACACACTATTACCATAAGGTATTTCTACGTCTTCCCCAGACAAATAAATGTTTAAGGTGGTAGTAACTTCAGGCCCCTGCAGATGGCATTGCGCAAGGATTGCTTCTAGAAGTCACCGCCAATCTCTGAAAGAGTAGTACGCAACAGGAATTTCCTGTAGACTGGGATTTCGGCCACTGCTGGTAGACCCGCATAACCATATGCTTCCATACACCGGCAAATTCAGCTACTTCCTTCACACTGTGCCCTTAGGCTACACCCAAATGCCAGCACTCCTTTTTGCCAATCATTAACAAATAGCAATTGGACTGCACCCACAGTTACCAGCATGCAAAAATGCAGGACCAAAGCTGTGTTCGAATCTCCTACATGTGAAAATCTGGATCACTATACAGAGCCCTACTATAGGGAACAGAATTCCACAAGGTGGTGAATGATTTTAGACACCTTGTTATATGTGTGAGCTCACTGCTGTGCAACAAAGCAAATCAAAACACTGACACTTAGCCCAGGGAGGGCAGTCACGAGGACAAGGCGGGGCCACACATTACACACTCAGAGAGAAAAGAGTTCATAGAAACGTGTTTTCCAAGCTCATGTTCATCAGATAAGAGCTGGCAATCACACTGCAGTTAATGAGCTGCACTGAATGATCAGACAGTAATTCCAAACTTTCTCGATCCAACAACTTCAGTACACAACTCCAGACACAAGTAATGTAACCAGTTAAGACAAGCTTTACAGAAAAGAGCAAGTCTTATTTTCATAGGGAGGAAACAGAAAGAATATGATGAGCAACAGAACTGAAACCCAGAACTGGACAACAGTTACAATAGTGACTCTCATTGATGTATCCAGTCTATGTAAGTTCTGAATAAGATCAGGTATGTAAAATACAGGGATGTACGGATATGGGAATTGTGGGCTGTACACAGTATTATTCATGTACAGGTTGATGTGGATACATATGAAAATGTAGATATTGGGACTAAATTCACCTGGATTATCAATACAGTGAAAGAGAATTTTTATGTCTGTAGGATTACACATACAACGAATTACAGCAGTCAAACAGTGGCTAGGCGTTCTGCTCTAATTAATATCAGTTTTTGAAATATCGTTCAAATCTATTTTTAGTTTTTATTCTGTTTGGTACAAAGATACAATAAAATATTGACGTATTCACCACCTCTAGTATGATGCTATGAAATGGTCACAAGAAAAAAAACATGGGTAATTTTTAATAATCTTATCCTTTAAATGCATTCCCCCTTGACCACTCTAGCCCACCTGGCAGCCCCTCAGAGCTCAAGCTATGTTCACCCAGCAGCCGACCCATGCTCACCCAGCAGACGACCCATGTCTACTTGGTAGCCCATCCATGCCCTCCCATGCCATCCCAGCATCTCACCAGTCAACTCACCTATTTCTATCCAGCAGTCGACCCATGCCTCCTTGGCAGCCCATCCATGCCCACCAAGCAACTCTGACAACCCATACCTACCCATGCCCACCTGGCAACCCACTCATGCCCCCCCGGCCCCCCGCACATGCCCACCCAGCAGTCCACCCATGCCCACCTAGCACCCTCTGGAGAGGAAGGAATGAAAGAGGGTTTTTGTGAAGAACACACACATACACATATTCCTATGCATAAATATAACCCCTACTGTTGGACTCCTACAGGTCCAACAGCGTGATACCAACATACAGTACATTTGGGTAACACAGAGAAACACAACTCCACAAACTCCATCCATTGTGCTGTCCACAAAACAGCAGCTCCTTAGAATCTAGCTTTAAGCAGTGGGTTCAGCCGCAGACTCCAACATTCTGGTTCTGATTCAGTCGTTATTCTGAAAGTCATAATGAACCAAAAGTTACTCACCCCAAGCAACTCATCTCTCTCTTCTAGGCTGCCATTAATTCTGAATCAAATGACAAGAAAAACGCAGCAGCTGTGTGTATATACATACGTATTACAGCACATGTACTGCTCAATTATAGCTCAGCACAGCAGCAGGCAATCAAACAGTCTCTGTGCTACCAGAAGCCATCAGCAGCAAACTGTCAAGAGAGCACAGCTAGTCCATAGTGACCTGTGGAAGCTTAGAGCTGCATAATGAGGAGAAAATCCAAGAGATTTACAAAGCGCATGAGAGAGAGAGAGAGAGAGAGAGAGAGAGAGAGAGAGAGAGAGAGAGAGAGAGAGAAGAGAGAGAGAGAGAGAAAGAGAGACTGTGCGTACGTGTGAAAGAGGCTGAAAGCGAGGACATGAGAGAGGATCCCTGCCTTGTTAGAAATAACAAAGGTTAATCAAGGCTTAAGAACGAATTGAATGGTTATTGTGTTTTAAATGGATTTAAAGAGATGAAATGATGTTCATTGATAGACTCATCTGGATGCTGTCAGACTGTGTTCAATACACTTAAAAGAGCAGTAAAATTGGCTAATTAGGGGCTTGATACCTTGATATTTTGGTAAATTGTAGTGCAATTAATGCTAGTACTTCTAATTAGCTGTTATCCACCATCTACAGCCCATTTAAAGGCTCAGACAGGAGCTGTTGCAGCTGGACGGGAAGGTGTTTTGCTGCTATAGCGAGGGAGACTTTCTAAAACAGCAAAGTAATCCTCTATTAAAGTAACTATGCACTTTAATTGTAAAGTAATCCCATGGCAGTGTTTGAGAAAGCCCTGATTGCCACTACAAGGGAGAAAACTGTAAGCTTTTAAAGCTACATTACAGCTGCTCTCCAGAAATCCATATTCCCTTTATGCATAAAAAACAGTGTAGACTTTAATAAATATCAGATCACAGCAGGCGCATATGATGAAAACGTTTGATGGAACCGGCAGTAACCGTACAGTAAAATTTAAACTGTGCTCATGTGTTTTTTTCTTCATGAGCGTGTTCCAGTCAATTTGGTAGAGAACTGTTTTGATGTAGAAGAGCGGTGCCGAGCTTCACAGTGTTCCTACCCTCTACCCTTGTATCTCCATTACTGATGTCTCTCATTTTTTGACATAATGTGGATCTGATAGCTGATTTACATTATGTCAAAATTCCAGTGATTGGACCAATAAAAATCCTCAAAAATGTATTGACTTCCATTGAAGGTTTAGAAACAAGACATGCTACTTTCTCACCATTTTAGTTGGTTTAGACATTTAACATTATTTAAAATCCCCCGCTGCTCTTTACATTGTGGTATGTGGCTCTGAGTGGCTCAGCCATCTATTCCACTGCCACTACAGCCCAGGGGTCACAAGTTCGAACCCTGGGCAATCGATGACAGCCCAATTGGCCTTTCCAGGTGGGTAGATGGTGCTCTCACCCCTCATCAGTCTTAAGCAATGTTGGCCAGCATCAGCGGCAGGTCGAAAAGAAGCGGCGGCTGGCTTTGCATGTATAGGGCATGTGCTGGTCCTCCCTAGTGTCGAGAGCATTAACAGTGCTAGGGGGAAGCTACGAACAGGTGGGTTGATTGTCAGGACCACACTGGGAGAAATAAGGGTAAAAATCAATTAATAAATTTGATATATATAAAAAAAGCACAGACAACCACACTGGCTTAAGGACCCACTGGGTGCTTAAATGGTTCAAAAATTTTGCATTGCTGAAAAACCTTTCAAAAATGGTTCCATAGAGCAGCAAAAAGGGTCCCAAATCAAAGACTCCTTTTTGCTGAGAGTGTGGTGTTCTCCTTAGTTCAAACCCCCATGATGTTTGGATCATATAAACATATTATAAACATATTAATGTATCAAGACAGATGACGATCTTCATTGTTTGAAGCTTTGCTAACTATATCTAGATGTACAGCGTAGTTCTTATAGCGACTATAAGAGATATACAACCTGACTGTTGTATATCTGACTCTAAAGTACAGAAGGTTCAGAAATGCAGTCAATTTTCACACTTTCATAGCAAACTTAGAGTGAGCAATTAATCACAATTACCTAAAGCAGAAAAATCTCATGCTCTGTACGAGCTATTTTTAAGTCGTTCTAACACCTCAGTGCCTCTGTGACTAGCTGATGCTGTCTGGGCCCGCAATGAGGAGCAGAGCCAAACACCACTTTCCATCATCATCTAAAAGAGAGTATTGGTATTGAGGGCTGGGTAGGATCCCAGTAGGCCATCACGAATCTGTATTATACTCAGAGAGGCTTAAAACGCTGACCTAGATATTGTTCAGTAGGTGAGAAATAGGAAGAGAAATCAAACTGAAGTCTCATAGTGTACCTAGTCCCTTTTTTTTACTACTCCACATATTATACATTGGTTTGCATAACTCAATCCCTGTTTCCTAAGCTATTAGCATTTACGCATTACCAGTAAAAGTACCACACAGCTATACGGAGACGCCTTGCGGGGTTCAAATGCGCCACAGCTAGACCTAACATGTGAATGCCAGGTCATTTTTGTCTTTTTCTTCTTCTTTATTTAACTTTCTTTACTGCGAGCTGTGAGCATCCTGACCGATCACAGATGTTCTTTGGGTGAATCCAATAAATATAAAATTATGGTCAAAATAACCATAATAATAAGTTACCAGTTCCCTGAGTGTTTTGAAGGGTGTCGCATGTTGTAGGCTTTAGTCAAAATACCAATACCACAGCACCCTTTTCACAGCCCTGTTCAGAACAGCTAGTTAGAGGATTTGTTTCCTCACTGCTCACCCCCCTTCTACCCATCAACCAATTACCATTACTACTCTCAACAAAAAAATATTTACTACTAAGTCTATTCTCATTTGTCCTGGTTTGCACTACCTAGCTAACATTTACTTCACCTTGAGTTCACATCTCTCTCTCTCCCTTTCTCTCTCTCTTTTCCTCTCTCTGTGCCACCCTCTACCACACACACACTATCTCTCTGTCTACCTGCTGACGTCTGCTGTAAATACACCTTTCTGTCCTTAGGTTTCCAGCTCCTCAAATCGTGAGTGATATAAACTCATCCATTTCTCTTCATTTTCTGCAGCCAAATGTTTTGGTGGTATTTTGCTCCATCTGACAGTTTTGAGCCCTGGCTGCTTTTTGAAACTCTGCCTTTGCAAAGGTAGTGGGTGGAGCTATTTAGAAATAAAGTTGCATTATATGTGTTTCATCATATTTCCCCTTTACCCCCCCCCCCCACACACACACACACCTTCAATTGCTACAATAGTAATTAGCCCCATTTGGGAACAATATCACAGTATTTATCACAAAAACATGATCTATCAGGTAGTTGCACATCTGTGTGCTGAGCATCAAACAGTGTTCTCCTCTGATTCAAGCCCTGTTCCAAATGGTGCAATTGCAGCACATTTGCACACGTACACAAGGACTGCAAAGCTGTAGCAGGTCACCTTTTCTCATTTTGCCAATCAATAGGATGAGGCCACACATGGATAAAGACTCAGCAGCAACCTCCTTCAACAAATTCCTAAAGGTAGCAGTGAAGACCAATCAGAGTTTAGAGGTTTGTTAATAGTTCTCAGGGCCAAAATGGCAAAGATTTCACTGGTCATTGAGCTGCATTATGCTTGGAATTCTAGTTGTTTCCCTGTTAAAACTCAACAATGAGCTCATTCTTCAAGACCAAGCACCCACTTCAAAACCTCTCAAGGTTTCTACCATTGATAAAAGTGTGGACATTGAGGATGACCAAAAGGCTTAGGGTACATTTTTTTAGGTTTGAAAGAAGTCATATATAATACAATCCAATTACAAATGGCATTCACTAGCTTTTACCAGCCAGACTGGTAGTGCTGTTCCTGATGCCAACTAAAGACTGCATAAATATTCTCTTGAAAAATGTCACCTAAATAATTGCGCTAGGTCTGCAAGGACATTCATGTGTGTATTGGAACACTGCAAACAACACTCCAAGTAGGGGTGTAAGAAAATATTGATATACTGAAACACTGTGTTTTTATGTTTTGCAATACTGAATTAATTCTCCAAAACACAGTATTGATTTTTAATGAATAATTTGCATGTAAAGATTGGTGTCAGACAGTGGTTCATTTTGTGTTGTGTTTAAACCCTGACCACTAGACGGCAGTGTTGTACTCTGTCTTCAGATTTCACTGTTCTGATTGTGTTAAAAAATTCCTTTACTTTTACTCAGATTTTGTGTATGTGATGGTGTGATTTTTATATTATGACAGTTGCAGTTTACTGCAATATCGTCTTGCTTACAGTATCGCAATATATTGAATCGTAACCCCTGTCTCACAAAGTGTTACCTGGTTCCTGCAAATACACAGCCCTAACAAATCCAAATCCGGTCCTAGTGATCTACTGACCTGGAGAGTTCAGATCCAACACACCTGGCTCTAATACTCAGTGCTTCTGAAGGCTTTCGTTACCAGGAGCAGGTGTGTTAGATTAGGGTTGGAACTAAGCCCTCCAACATGCTGGACCATCAGAACCGGACTGATTGGTCCTTTTTTGAGTGTGCTCACGCTCTGCACTGTACCTACACATGTCCAGCACTGTTCAAAAAAGTCCATCCTATCAGCTACCATCTACTTTAGGAGACTCGCTTTCAGTGTTTCTACAGAAATCTCCAATGTTTTAGAAGTTGGAGCATTTCCTGCTTCTCACCATCCAAGTCATCCCAAACATGTTCAATGATTTTGAGGCCTGGGTTTTTTTTCTGAAAACACCAGCAGCTTTTCAGCATGAATTTCTTGATCAGTTCCACATGCTTTCAGACCCACAGTGCTGAGTCATCTTCTCCTCTCTCATCCAAATGAAAGCTCTCTGTGCTGTTTCTATGAAGAGAGCATAGTTCTGGTGGCCTACCAGGTCTTGCACAGTTGCAAAGGTTCCAAATTTCTCTGTTCAAGTTTGGAAAATAGTGTTTTTTAATTATTTTACTTTCAATTTCTCCTTCTGCAAGTGAAATATCGTACATTAGATACTTGCACCTAACTCAACTGTAAATGAACCAAATTAACCAGGTGTGGTCTCTGATTTCTACACAGTGCTGTACACAGTATATATTACCCATCATGGCAAAACTTTGGGATTATCCCCCCGACTGCTGAGGGACCTTAAACTGCTGAGCACATGCTGAAGTCCGCATTCACTGACCTTCACCAGATTTCCCCCTAAAGCGGATTACACACTTAATGACAGAGACTGCTAGCTCAGATAACAAACTTCCTCAGAACTAACTCTTAGCTGTCTGTCCGTACATGCGAGAACAATCAAACGGTTGCTATATGGAGGAATGACCTGCTTAGGGTTTCTTATCTGTCAAATCAGTCCTATAATTCATTTTTTTATGGAGACTACAAATGGATTAATGGATGATTTGTAGCATTCTGGTCCTGGAGGAGCAATCTTTTTCAGAAGCTTTGCTGTACAGTTGGCAAGCTCACTATTTCACACTGAAATGGCAAATCATTCCAAGCTGAACTCAGTTGTGATGGGCCTGTTTGTTTTTCTGTGCATGCCAAGCAGACAGATTGTGCCGGGCGCAGGCCAGCACTTGATCAGTTATGGAATTCAGTGGCCAGTGCCACATCACACCACTGACCTAGTTGGCCTGTGGGTACAAATGTGCTAAGAGGGGAATTTCACTCATAAACGCATAACCTTACACACAGGAGAGCCAGTGGATTATCCCTGAGCACTGCAGTAACAGATGGAGGCCGACCTATCAACAGCTCTGTGCAGCCAGGCTGGCTAACACTAGGAAAATCCAGTAATCTATCCCCTACTACTTAGAAAACGGACACACAACAAATACTGTAGCAAATGAAGCCTGAACTGTTGAAGGTAAGTAATCATATACATGCTTAACCGCAAGCGCAAGGGCCACACTTAAATAATCGTACAGATACTGTATGGACAAGGAAAAGGGGTATATAAAAAACACGGCGGCCCTCTAGTGGTCATACAGCAATGCAGACACTGCAAACTCAAAGCATTTCAGGTCAGAGAGGCACCGAAATAGAGGTTAAAAACTAGCACACAGTAACAGATACTGGGTGTCTACCTGATGTTAGAAATTAGCTGCTGCTGCTCCTCAGTGGTCAGGATGTCCGGAAGGATGGAGGCCAGCCAGTCCACCTTCCGCTCTGCAGCGAACTGCTTCAGCACGGCAAACAGCTTCTCCTTCACCTCAGGTTCGTTCCCCAGAACCTCCTCAATCTAAAGAATGTCAGGAAACACAAATCAATCTCAACTCCAGGTTACAGGGCTTACAGTCAGACATAAGTTTGACCACGCTCGTAAAAATTAAGGTGCTATATGAGCGATGCTATAAATGTTGAAAGCTTCATAATTATAGAGAAGCTCCACTGACTTGTAATTGTGAGAATGGCATTTCTATTGTTGCCACTCCGGGCTTGGAACGCTGCTAACTGCACTATGTAACTCTGGGGAAAGGGGGCAGGACAACGCTCATGGAAACTGCTTAATCTCTCAGCTTGTCCAGAAATGCCTGTATAGCGTGTCCTCTGGTGGTGGCTCAAAGCGCATATTACACTTCCAGACTGTAGGGGGTGCCCAGGAGCAAAAAATAATATAATAATATAATAATAATGTTCTCCCCCATCACATGCAATGCTCCTGACACTGAGATTGCCTGACAATCGTGCTCTCTCAAGGCTCCGACTGCCGATAGCAGGCAGCATGACCAGAATTCGACCCAGTGAATCATAGTGGCAGCACCTTTCAGAACCAGTTTTGTAAAAGCGATGTGAGAGTGAAGAACCTTTAAGATAAGATAGTAAGATAAGATAAGATAGTCCTTTATTAGTCCCGCAGTGGGGAAAGTCATAAGCAACACTAAACTACCAAAGAAACTTAACTTAAAACTTCTAAATAGGAAAAAAGTTAGAAAAAGCTCAGAAGTGAGCAGGAGCTGCTGCAACAGGCTGCCACCTCCGCGGCGCCCTCTTGGAATGTTAATTGGTAAAGAGCCTTTACATTGACTTCCTTAAACCTTCACAAGGTCCATCTTACACATATCTCTTCTACAAAAATGGCTCTTTCTGGAACCAAAAATTTCCAGAAAGTTTCCTCAATGGCATCGCTCAAAAATATTTTGTAGCACCTTTATTTTTGACAGCTCACAAATAGCTGAGCATTGTATAAATGCAGTTTCTCTGTGCTCTGTATGTTCAAAAACTTTTGAAAAATAATTACATGAACTATACATGCTAATTGTACGTGAAAATATATATAGGGTAAATACAAAGTTCAGAATTAGGGGTGTTCTCAAAACTGGCCATTTGCACCAAAAAAGCCATCAGCCAATCTCAGAATTTCAGAATCAGCCATAAAACATTATGATTTGTAAATTCCTAGTTTCAACCTGTTCATGCCGTCAATTCATTACACTATTACACTAAAATCGAAATATGAAACTGTAGACTAGAGCTAATTTATTCGTGCTGGGGGCCCTAGCTAGCTAGTCGGTTCCACTATGAACTTAAATAACAAAGAAGCAAAATGGATAATTTATTTACTTGCTACACTGGTGAATAATTCAACTGATGAATAATTGAACTGGGACTGCTTTTCTTACCAAATGCTTAAACAACACAACCATTCCAGTGACCTCACCCTCTTGTTGAACTCCAAGGCCTTGTGCTTGCGGTCCAGTCTCGAGCCCTCATTGCCTTTCTGGCACTCCTCTATGCTGCCACTGCTGCGTTTCTGCCGACTGCCCATACACAGCACTCCCAGACGCAGCGTACGGCCCTGGGAGGCCTTTATCAGCGCAGCAGCCATCTCATGCTGCTTCACCGGGATTCCATTCACTTCCATAACGTAATCACCTGCCCTCAGACCACTGCGGCCTGCCGGGGAGCAGGCAGAGCAGTCCTCCACCAGAAGGGGGCAGTCTCCCACTATAGTAAAGCCGAAGCGACCATCAGGGCCCGGGGTGATATCCATCTGTAGGTCAGGAAAAGGTCAAGACTTCTTTTAGTCAAAGCTAGTCTTTCTTTTAGCATTTTTACCCTAGTACAGTCAGTTAAGACTTCACATACTTTCATATATAATAAACATGATTTAACACTTTCCCCAGATGCAATCAATCAGCCAGAAGGCTGGGGGGTTCTAGGCTAATTCTGCCAACATACACTGCACACAGGCCCTGTTTACATCTGGTCACTTCATGTGACTAACATCTGGATTGTATCCTGATAAGAGTTTAACCCCATAACACTCCAAGGCTTATTACACACTACAGTGTATTATTCAGTAACTACAGGGACTTCTGTACAAACTGGTGGGGCTATTCTCTGGTAACAGAAGTTTGGCACTGGCATTTTAAGGGGTTAAAGCTAGAATCTACAGAAAGCTACATTAACAAGTTTTACAAAGCGAGTTAATAAAATCGAGAGACCGTATTTGAACCTTTAGGCTAAATATGGAATGACGTTAACACATTTTGTCCAGTTTTGTACTAATACTCCACGATTACATTTTGAGGTAAAAATGGCTGTCTGACCTTTCAGCAATTTCATCTAAACAAGATAATTTTTGTGTTTATAATCTAAAGTGTGTAATACTACGTTTGAAACTAACTCAATTGATTGGTGCGAACTAAATGGAATTCTGGTTGTGTTTTGGGTGGGTTGAGAGGCATTTTGGCCCTTTATTTACAAAGATGAGAATGGTGACAGTCTAGTCCAGTGCTTGTTAGCATTTCCAGTCCTAAACTAAAAGCGAAAGGAGGAAAATAACGTGTGGCAAAAAGGTGACAAACCATGTTTATTTATCTTTTTACTGAACTATTGCTTTAAATGGCCCATTGTTACATTCCAGTCATGGTCCACTATGTGTGGTTTATGTACCAGAAACTACAATAGTCATTTTTACATGACTATTTCCGGCCTCCAACGTTGCATCAGGCAACCAACGCGCTCTGAGGAAAGCACAGGATACCCTTCAGTCAGCAGATGCTCATGCCAGCCAGCACCACATTGAAGTAATGTGGGGGAGGGGGAGAGAGAGAGAGAGAGAGAGAGAGAGAGAGAGAGAGAGAGAGACCAAGGCCAATCGTGCTCTCTCAGGCTCCGACTGCTCATGGAAGGCAGCATGGCCCAAATTTGACCCAGTGGCAGCACCTCTCACTCAAATAACTTCATAATATCTTCATGCCTTACAACTAAACAGGCTGTTTCTGTAACTGTGCCTTTACTATTGGCTGCTGTGCACTACACCTTATTCACAAAGCTTGTAACTTCAGCATGAACAAGTGGCGCTGAATGAACAGATCTATGTTATTGAACTGGTTTTAATGACATTAGGGAATAGCATTTAATTTGACAGATTTTGACATTTGTGTTACAAAAACTATAGTTTGATGTGATTCACCTTTTAGTCCATATTTAGTCTATTAGCCAGCCATTGACTTAGCTTAGCTTGTCTGGAGTTCGCTTTCCTTAGCTTGGAAATGAATCTACAAGGCTAAGGCAACAAGTAATGGAAGCACATGATGGCTAGCAAGCCCGCTGCTTGCTTTAAATTCTGTCCATCTGTTAAGTGATCTCAAACAGACCTGCATATGTGTTATAGCACTGTTGTAAAGACCTTTATCTAGGAAATGTAAAAGCGTACAGAGAAAAGTTTGACTTCCAGCTATGCAACCTATGTTTATCTGTTTTCACACATAACAGGGTTCCATTTACTTTCCAATACCAATACCAGATTTTCAAATATCTGCCAATACAGAGTACTAATACCAATACCAAATCTGACTTAAATACTGGATAGATGGCTATAAACTCTGATATTTATAGTTTTTCACTTTTTATAGGTTGTATTCTTTTTAATCTTATCCCATATCAGATCGAATAAACTTGAAAGAACAGTGTTTACTGGTTGAGGAACTGTACTTTTGAAAAGGTTGAGAGCAATGAAAAAATCTAAATTACCACAATGCAGAAACACGTGCAAGTAGGGAAGCATAATCTTGCTAACTTGTGTTCAAAATGTGAATTTAATTATAAAACAAAAATGTATAAAACAAAAAGTGCTTCTGCAGCAATTTTACATTCAAGCACACTCTGCATAAAAAGGTGTGTGAACGTTTGGTTTCACAACCAAAAAAAAAAAAAAAAAAGTTATTTTAATGTTGGTTTAATGGTAATACTGGCTTTTATGACTGGCTTTTACTGGTTGTTTAAATGTTTGGTTTCATAAAGTACATTCTAGAGCATCCGTGAGCTTCATGGTATCTGTGCTCTGCATTGCTGATACCGATACTGTGTGTGAGTGCCATTATTGGTGCCGATACAACACCACCGATACCAACACTATACCAACTACTGTTTATTATTACTTTATTATTTATTATTACTAACCCAACATTTGAGTCAAATGTGTGATAATCTAGGCTAGCAATTAGCCTTGTAGCTCCACTTCAAAGCAAAAGAACCAGACTTCCATGGCTTCCACCAAACCTGCCTTGGCTGATCGATGATTTTGTAATTTTACAGCAATAGTTAAGAAATTAAGGAAAAGACTAGAAGAAACGTAATGAATACAATGAGAAAGGAAGAAGTACAGACGGCCTGAGACACATGAGATGTGCCTCCTCTTAGGTCCTCTGACCTGCTGGATTCTGGAGACCACTCCAATGCTGGGTGGGATGTTCTTCTGCATCTGCGCCAGAGTGATTAGAGCCTGAGGTCCAAGAGCGGACACATCCTGCCCTTCAATCTCCAAAACCTGATCTCCAGGCTGCAGGCCTGACAGGTGGGCACTGCTGCCCTCCTCCACAGAAAGAATGTAGCTGGGTCCATTCCCCCCAAGCTGGAAGCCGAACTCCTCTGGCCAGCCCTGGTTAGATGTTGGCATGTTGAGGACTGGAACAGAGGAAGAGGAGAAGCTTAGCTTCCTTACTCTTTAATACATGTTTACCTGTGCGTTGAAGATATTTAGGTATGAAACCCAGTGAGTGACAATCATACTGCTTCAAACTGTAAGAATCCCAGAAGCCATGAATTTTTCCACTTTTCTGCACAAATAACAGTTAAGTTGTAAAAAGTGAGTCATTAAAGGTCTGAAATGCTCCAATCTTGAGAAACTTACTGAGTCACAGGGGTGAGGACATGAACCAGCAGTCTCCCTAGCTGAATGTTATTACATGTTATGAATACCCTATTTGCTTCCTTAGACACAGTTTCATGATAGTTTGGGGAACATTTTGGCAAAATTACGGATTTTTAAAACACATTCATGGTGGACAAAATTATTGGGACACATACAGAAGCCATCTATGACATCCTATTCTAATTCTAAATCCATTAGCAATAATATGGAGTTGGTCCCCGTGTGCAGCTCTAATAGCAGATTTGGAATACTGCAGTTATCGGGTCAGCAGAGCGCACTATGCTCCTCAACAAGCGGAATATCCAAAAGGGAGGAAATTTCCCTAACTGACCTGCTGCAACGGTGGCATCCTATTCCAGTACCAAGCTGGAATTCAGTGAGCTCTTTCGAACAATCCATTCCTTCACTAATGTGTGTAAAGGCAGACCACCTTGCTAGGTGCTGGATTTTATACACCTGTGGCAATGGGACTGAATGAAACACCTGAATTCAATGATTAAGAGGTGTGTCCTAATAATTTTGTCCACATAGTGTTTGTGCTAGCCATTTTAAGGATGAATAGTATCCAAAGAAAACAAATTAGTAACACTTTACTGCAGGGAACTATTTATAATGCTGTGCAACCTACATAACATCTACATAAGACTGTCATTACAACTGACATAAACCCACATAAGCTTATTTCAACAAGCATCAGTGGTCATATAGGGTGCTTTTGGTTGTCATTCGGAGCTTCTTTAACCCATAGAAGGTGTTATAACAACTGATGAATGTTGGAATAAGTCATTTGAAATGTTTATGTAGTCGTTACAATGCGTTACCAACCATTTTTAAATTTATTTATTATTTTACCATTGTCAACATTACACATACAAACCCAGATGGGGTCACTAGCAGGGGTAGGCAATATGACAATATTTTATGGAATCATGAATTTCGTCATCTTGATACACAAGATGCTTTTCTTCATATCAAAATATCAAAATCTTTTAATCAGGCAAAGGCCCTTTTAAGCAACCAAATGATTCTTTGAGTTGACATGGCTCTACACAGAACCATTCCCTGTAAGAACCATTCCCCCTGCGAAGAACCTATTTTTTAAGTGTGATCATTTAGGCCACAGATCTCATCCCATGCACCGTCACAACTGAAGCTTTGCCAAAATATTGATTAACCTATTGAACCCCAGATCCACATTCTCCCCATTATCTCTGCAGCTAGTCTAGTGTCTCTAGAGGACAGCTGGTCATTTGTGAAGCAGCCTTCCTAGGCAAAGTAATGGATCTGTGCTTTCTGTGTGAGGTTCAGTCTCTCATGCATGTGTCTCAGCTGACTCCTTACACCTTCTGCTGTCATTGACCTCATTGAGAACACACAACCCTGAAAACAAGGCATCTGAAAACACTGCGAGTGCTGTCGGAGTCATTATACAGCTTCCTCAGTCTCACCACACAATGGAAATACATTGCTGTGAGGCGCCTGCTTAAATATGTATGCAGGAGTGGCATCGATTCATGCTAAAAAAAAGCATTAATTTGGCTGCAGACATGTAACTAGGACCAAATCTATGAAAACCGTGATGCTGGGCATTTGGGGCAATCCGGAAAAAGCCTAATTCTCAATTTTAGAGGCTTTAACCAGAATTATGGAAGGTAATGCAAAAAAATAGCATTAAGAGCCATTAAGCTACATGCAAATCTCTGTGTGTTATTATGAGTGTTATTATGTGTGCTTGTACATGAACAAAGATGCACATTTTAGCTTACATGGAAATGGAAATTGCAGCTGACATGAACTTACAGAAATCTTTAGATGGATAGCGAGGCCCAGACTTCTGCTGGCGTAAAGAGTACCTCCCTTTCTTGTTCTGCAGGAATTTCTTCATTTTGTACAAAATTTCAACAAGTGCAAAAAGCTTTGGACGTCAGGAAGATATCCAGCTCACTTCTCCCACCCAGGTGTCTCCAGAACCCGTCCAACAGGACCGCCATTCGGCGCCTTCCTTCACGATGCCCCCATTATCAATGCCAAGCATGCACAGAGCACTGCCATTCAAAGAAGAAAGGTGCAGGAGGTGCCAGAGCTCTTCTGCTGCTCGCCGGGTTGACTCTGCATCCCTGGCTAGGTCCAGCCAGTCTTGCCTGCAGAGCTAACGCCGAGAAACTGGGACAGCGTAGCACAGATCCTTAATAATTCTCTCTCCAAAAAGGGTAAAGTGAGGCCCCATTTTTCTATAAATACCTTCCTCCCGTACTCTGCCAGCTAGCTCCCTCTCCAAGGGATGGAAAGTGGCCCAGTATCAGCATGGGGATCCAGCAGGACGATGGTGTCTAATTAGAACGTCTGTGTGAGGATCACAGTCACACTGCTTTGAACAGGAGCGCTGCAATTAAAGCCCATGCTCTCTGGATTAGGCAGATTAAAATGGTGCATCCCTAAGATCCCCCTGACGGCACAGCAGGAGCACATTCTGTCAGGAGTCCTGTGGAGAGACTTGGGAGGGCAGATTGATTTACTTCCAGAGAGTCCAGCTCTGGGCCGAGACGCACACATGGTTCCAGTGACCAGTGCCTCTTAGCAGGGCAGTGAATGAACGGTGCACTGACAGCACTGACATTACCTAGAGGGCCCAAAGGCCCAAAAGGCCAAAAGGCCAAACCTTCAGCTGCAAGCTAATATGAGAAAACCGCGCAACATCATCCCAGTGAAATGTCTCATTAGCAAAGACATGCAGATGGCCAAGTTATACGGGGCTGACTAGCTAAATTATTCAGTGGTAACGCTTCTATCTCCAAACAGACACTCTTCCTCAATCTATGTCTCATCTTACCAGTCCAAAAAGCTCTCGCACCATCAAGCACAGAAGCGGTGCCCTGTGCTCCTTGGCTTTGCATGCATTTAAAGCATTGTAGCATTTAGCTTAAGCTCAATAACACAGAATATATGATGTAAATGAATCACACACTATGAATCATCTTTATCTTACATTAGCTATCATTAGGGGCTTCCTGGACGTGTCCCCACAGTCCTTGTAGAGGGCAATATAATACAATACTGAATTAAAAAAATAAAATAAAATACAGGCAGAGGACAGACCCAGCAGCTGACACACACCCAGGTGGGATAGCTAAACACTCCAGTTACTTGTGTTACATCACATTTAGCCATAATAATGATGCCCAGTCACACACAGTGCTAACCAACACCAGGCTAGAACACTGTCCTGTCCTGCAGGCTGTGAGGTGCAGGTATAGATGCAGGTGAGGTTAGAGAGAGACACACACACACACACACTCTCTTACCTTTACTTTAATATCTGTGTCCGCAGTCTGACAGTGAGCTCTAGAAGGGTTTTTTTCTGGCTGGCCGTTCCTTAAGGCATGACCTGGGCTGTGCTGTAAGCAGTGGTGTAACTTGAGAAATGTTTGCAGCTCCAGCTTCAACTTCAGCCATGGCAACCTGAGCCTGTGCTGTGGATGCTGCTCCTGCAGGTCCAGCTAGAGCAGCTCTGATACGTAAATAAGGGGAAGCAGTGGAGCTGATCCTCAGGACCCCCAGAAACAGGGGGGCAGTCTGTGCAGCGCTTTACCTTGGGAATTCCGATCAAATAAACACATTGAACGAGTTAAATGAAGTTTATCTAAGTTTAATAAAGTTTACATAAAGGTTTACCTGCGTGAAACCATAAAGCCAATTGTTTAGCAATACCATTTTGGCAACATATGGCAGGAAATCTTCCAATTTTCCAAATAAAACAAAATGAAATAACATTTAACACAGAATGTTTAATTAAAAACAAAAAGTATGATTTTGCATGGCTAGTATCCATATACATGTTTTGAAAACATATAATAATTATTATTATTATTATAAATATATATTATATAAAAATAATATATGATCTAATATTTATATTATTATGCTTATTATATGTTCAACTTTTTTGTTAAAAATCTATTGTATGGCCGAAATAGCAAAATAAATAAAAAAAGATATGGGAAATTTTTAATTTGTTTATGAGATATATAACTAATATAAAACATTATTATCTTCTTATTTTTATTATTATATTCTTATTATCAATATTAATAATAAATGTAATCTCAACATGTATGTACTGGTGACTTTTATATTGGCGGCGTTCAGCCAAGGGCTTCCTGTTTATACCTGCTTCGTCACTGCGGGGAGAAGGCATGAGGAAACGGCGCTGCGGGAGGAGGGAAGGTTTGAGGATGATGATGATGATGATGATGATGATGTGCAGATGAAGAAGAGGTTGCACTTTCAGTCTGTCTAATGTTTAAACTAGAAGTGTTTAAAATGATGGGCTGAATTAGTCTGGGAGAGATGGGGTTATGGCGGTCCTGTCAGACAGGGTTGGCTGATGTTAGCGTTAGCTGCCTGCTCAGCTCTGTGTGCTCAGGTCATCAGCTCGTTCACGTGAATTCAGAGTGAATTAATGGGTTTGTGCAGGGTTATGTTGACTGAACTGCTATTCAGACCACTGACACTGACTTCAGTTAACTAGCTGACTAACTCTGAGTCCACACCCAAGCTTCAAGCTCCGGTTCCCGCTCTGGGTTCTTGACTGTCTCCCTCTGGCTTTTTCTTCAACAGCGCTTCGAGTCAGGAATGGACTTTCTGACTCTGTTCTCCATCTACGTGGTGGTCGTGCTGACCTGTATCGGGCTTGTGTGTAAATACTCCGGGCAGCAGCAGACTCCCTTTGGACGCCTGTTCAACACCTTCACGCAGGTAAAGCACTGGGGTGGCCGCCGGGTGGCGCTCTGCCTCTACAAATAATTAAGACCAGACCAGACAACCATATTCATACTCATTGTTTTGGACACAGATGAGGCAGTGAACACACCCGTGCTGTGAACACACACACACACACACACACACACACACACATGCATACTAGTGATCAATGAGCAGACATGCCCAGAGAGGTGGGCAGCCATCACTGCGGTGCCCGGGGAACGGGGAGGGTGCAGGGCCTTCTCAAGGGCCGAGCAGTGGCAGCTTGCCGAGCCCGGGTATTGAACCCACAACCCTGTCATCAATAGCCCGGTACGCTAATAAACGGACAGTCGTGAATGATTTATGATAGAAATTCAACAATGTTACTAAACCCTCCACCAGGGTTAGAAACTGAAAACTCCAACTCCAACAGACAGGCGTCTGTTCAGCCGTCCGATTACATTTAACGGCTACAACTTTTTTTTTATGTGTTAGACATGTGTTTTTCATGTCTTCTATTATTCTTCATATTCTATTATGCTTCATACAGCAAGAAAAAAGGAAAAAATGGAAATGAATCAGTCATATTCTTATATTTGCTTTTATTATATTGGCGTTGTCACAAAAAACCCTTGCATCTCCATTTTTGCTGTTTTGCAGTTCTTTACATTATCAGTTCTCACATAATGCTGTTTTAAAAGTTCACTATAAACCTGCAACAGAGGAAAAATATAGTTAGCTCAATATTGAGTTTTCCAGCCACCAAGATTTAGCAGATTTTGAAAATGCTGATGGCCTGTGACTGGAAACAACTGGCCCTATAGTCGGTCAGATCATGACACACAGCTTTTAAAGGTTGTTTTTCACTTTCTAAAATTCTGAATCTAAAGCCCGCCTGAAAAATGGCTCTTCGCTGATCTCCCCGTGCGTTATAGTGGATGCTGTCAGGGTGGCATGGAGATTTCATCCCTACATTTGGTGGACCACAAAAAGCTACTTATAGACGCCATTAAAAGGTGTTTAACTACATGAGTACAGTTCTGTCATTTAGGGAGCTCTCTAGTGGTGTGGCATGCACACAGCCCAAACATACAACAGCAAGAAACAGCTGAGTACATGGTATAGGCCCACTGTACTGCAGCTTTTCTTACTGAAATGAACCCCTTACAGATATAGGATCTGCCACATGGCATGCATAGTTTCACAGCAGTTCTCTGATAATTAAAGTAGTTACTTAATAATAGCTGAAAAAATTTTAAACTGAGTAATTTCTGAAAACTTATATATTGTAGGTTGCTTCACCCTGGATCCCACAATGCGTTCAGAACCTTTCCCACAGGACGCTGCACAGGCTGTTTCACCAGAGGTAAGAATCGCTTCGGAATCTAACGTTATCTGTTCAGTGATCTGAATTAGATATGTAATAATTAATACATGGTACATAATACGAGGTAGTAGTGCCTCGTGTTCAGCTTGAGAAATTCACAATCGAAATCACCGCAACTTCCCCAGCATGCGTTAGTATTGGCCAATCTTTGGGCACTTGCACCAACACTTGCTTCCGAACAGCTTGGGCTTTTGTGTCTTACAACATTCCTGGATGACCTCAGAAGAATGAACACATTTAATGTAAATCACCTGAATGCAGCGTTTCTCATGCCTAGTGTGTGTAATTTCCGTTCACAGTGTTGTTTATTGCACGTTAGTATTGAAGAGGAGTGCTGTTTTATTGATCGTATCAATGACAGGTGGTGTTTTCTCCTGTGTAACAGAAACAGCTTCTTCGTCTACCTGCACCTTATCCTGGAGGCTGCTGTGTATGCAGAATACTCCTATGAGGTCTTTGGGTTCTGCTTGGAAATGGACACTACGACGGTCAATGCGTCTGTTCCATATGTCCTCCTGGCACTAAAGTCCTACATCTTTTACCTGTGTTGTAGCAGAGATCCAGGTAAGTGGAAGACATCCTCCCTTCTGTTTCCTAGTAGAAAAACCACATAGAGTACTGCTGTACAGTGACATTGACAAACTGTCAATATGGTCATTTTCAGTTTTAATGGTATGAAAGCAGTGTATCTGAAATGTGGTGATTATTATATCTATGAGATAATGGCAAAAGTTTGTTTTCTGCTAAATTTAATGCTGCGTTAAGTTAAATTAAATGCTGTGTTATGTTAAATTAAGTTACTGGGCCCTTCAGACTGTTTTGATGTAACTAATCAGGACAAGAACAAAATTTTTTTTTAAATTACAGGACTAAAATGAAACAAACCCAATATAGTTTAATATTTATTTTAATATTTATTTTTAGATTAATGCTAGATTTTATAAGCTGCTTGAGCTTCTATGTTGCAGAGTGGGGGGGGGGGGGGGGTCACATGACTACACACACACAGTAGTATGTTTTAAGGGGACAGTACATAAACACACAGTGAGGAACATGATAACAGAATTATTAGAAGAAGAAGAAAAGGGGGCGAGATTACATTGATTAGAGGTTCTGAATGTCCGTTTTGATTAATTGGACAGCCTCAAGTGTAAACACACCAAAAAAATAAGGCATTTTATAAAACAACCAATAAAATAACTTCTACCAAAATAGCCTTCTACCACCTTCCAGTTAAAATAGGCACTTTTAGAAGGTGTTCACATATGCACCCTTCAGAAAACAGCTCAAAGTACATACATTGAATTAATGGTATATTTCTGGCATGTGTTTCTTGGGTTCCTTAACCTTCTTAATGCTAAATGTCAGCAGTTGGCGTTGGTATTCCTACTAAGGTTTGTTTCCTTTCTCAGGTACACTGACAAAGAAAAACCATGCAGCTCAGCTGAAAGTCTACCAGTATGATGAGCAGTTGTTTCAGGAGGGAACGGTGTGCCCAACATGCCAGTTTGTGAAACCTGCACGATCCAAACACTGTAGTAAGTAGAAGTTTATTAAAGCAGAGGTTCTCAAACCTTCTGCAACCAGGGAATGTAGTTCTCCATACATCCACAGATTATTTGTGAATACAGCCCAGTGGTCCAAATGTAAGGAAGAGCTCTTCTCCAGTGATGTGCTGCTTTTGGCATTTTCCAATCTGCTAAGCTACTGGACAGTGTGCCGATTTCTAAACGTTACTTCTGAAGATTGTTCTCATTATTGAGCTTGGCTGGCTTCGTGGACTTATTTGCTAGAACCTTCAGAGAGATTGTATATTAGTATATACAAGTATATATTTTTTTCCCATTTGTTACTAGCCCCTCACTTTTTCATACATGTTTTTGACCCATATTCTGTTCTTTACATCTGTAGCATATGGTCACATAGCTGCAACAGCAGTAATTGTGGTGATTTTCTATGTGTGTAGAAGAATTGTTGGTTTCTGGTGGGTTTTAACAGTCCCCTGATTGATCACACCACAAAGTTCAGAGCATGCAGGAGTAATTTTTTCGTTGGTTTGCTCTGCTGTTGGGAATTTGGACAGAACTCCATACATCCTCCTCCTGAGGCCTGTAGTGTTAGAGTGTAACGATAACAGTAGTTCTGAATACATGGTACAGTCAATGCTACCCAATGACTCGCTTAGGTCAGTGTTAATCGACAGCACAGCATAGCACAGTGCAGGTGCAGCAGAGAGCGATTAGGGACTAAATGCAGGAACATTCCTTTAAAACTCTGCATCTTGTGTTTAGGGGTCTGCAACCGGTGCGTCCAGAGGTTTGACCACCACTGCATCTGGGTGAACAACTGCATTGGTGCTCAGAACACCAGGTACTTCCTGCTGTACCTGCTGAGCGTCTGTGCCATGGCAGGCGATATGGCAGTGCTCACCGCGGACATGCTGTTTCATGTGACTCTGCGATCTGGCCTCATGCATGCACGCTACATCGATGAGCAAGGACGGCAGCAGCCTTCGGGACTGCTTTTCGTAGTACAGGTACGTCAACTCTGCCAATCACCGCAGTAATCTCTGACCTCACAACTGTTTGGTTAGTGTTCAGTCCAGTTCTTCAGTTTTCAGTGCATATGTTTTATGAAATGTAGACAGGCTTTTCTCCTTCTAAAAGAGCTTTGGGTATAAGGAACCAAAGCAGAGTAGAGGTAGGACAGCATAACTCATAACTACAGAACATGTATTCAATTCATAGACAAAAAGCTAACTCAGTATTTTGTAGTCCTATAGGTGCTGTACTGCCTATACTCTATTTTACATGTTTTTTGTTTTATAATTTAATTAATAAAATAACCTACAGAGCTGCATAGGATGACTAATGTTCAGTAGTGCTTTAGGTTTTATTTTAAAGCATGATGACTCTAAAAAGAACTGTTTAAATTATAAGTGGTTCTCTTTGCCTGGTTAAAATGTTATTTTCTTTTGTTTGGTTGGTTTTCTAAGGATGATTATATAAAATAATGATTCTGCATAGCAAAAAGGAAAAATGGTTCCACTATTATCACATGTCTAAGAACCCATTATAAAAGCACTCTAAAGAAACCATTTACATTTACGGCATTTAGCTGACGCTCTTATCCAGAGCGATCTTCTACTTTATTAAATAGTACAGTGACATTTGTGATGAGACCATATGGAACAAGCTCTGCTTTCTTCAAGAGTGGTTGTTGTGCAGATGCTGTAGCCTATTAGCACTTCAGCGAGATCCAGGTTCAACCATAGTTTCCATAATTTTGCTCTCAGCAGCTTTCGCTTAATGCCTTGAAAGTAATAGTAGTACATGCCACGCCATGAGTAGTAGTAGTAATGGCAGCAAGACTACCCCCCCCCTCCCCCCAGTTGTTTCATGCCTAATTGCTAGTACTGTAGGCCCTGGAAAACTAAAATCCTATACATGCTGTATGTGCATTACACATCTTGAGTTTGAATAATGCTACAATTTGCAGCTCTGACTGACACCAAGTTCTCCACATTCTCTCTACAGCACCTCTTCCTGACCTTCCCCAGGATAGTCTTCATGCTCGGCTTCCTGGTCTTTGTTTTTTTCCTCCTGGCGGGATATTCCATGTTTCACTGTTATCTGGCTCTGGTCAATCAGACCTCCAACGAATGGTTCAAACGGAAAGGACACAGCTGTCAGCATTGCCACCCTGACTCTGGACATCACTCCCACACCTCCTACAATCCAGTACAAGGTTTTTACCACAAGGGAATTCTCAGAAATCTCCGAGAAGTCTTTTGGCCTTCATGCCCAACTCGGAAGAAAGACAGTTAGGCTCTGTTAAACGTGGCGTCGCGCCACCCCTCCCCTAACTATATTTTTATATGCTATGTTTCGTGCTGGTTTGTTGGATGAGTAGTTTGGAATAAATGTTTTTGGGGTTTTTTTTTTTATCTAAAAAATATTAAACAAGTGCCTTGAAATCTGTCTGTGTTGACCACCCTGGTTTATCAAGAATGCTGTAGAGTTTTATTTATATATATATATATTAGAGATATAGATATATAGATATATAGATGTCAATGAACTACATTTACAGCATCACCTTAGAGCATGAATCAACTCTGCATCGCTCTCAGCAAAGTGACTGCTGCAAGCACGGATGCCGAGTTGTGCTGCTGTAGTGTATGCTTATAGATAAAGCTGCCTAAATATAATCACAGGTAGAATAATCTGAAGCCTCTAAAAACCTCAAAGCCTAAAAAAAGCCTTTTTTTTTTAAAAAAAAAGCATAAAAGCGCCATATGAGAAAGTTATCAGAAAGATGGGTGGGATGTTTGGATAGCCTAAATCACCATATCAGAGAATATAAAATAAGGTAAATTATTATTATTTATTTTATTTTTTTTATTATTATTATTATTTGGTTAGCAATTCACACTTTTTGAATGTTATGATTTGAGTAAGTCATAACTGTAAGCCAAGATTGTATAATCCTGCAGGTATCAATGAATTATTTAGGGCAACTCGACAGAAGATCAGCATTTACTCCAAAAATTGGAAACCTCTACCCTTCAAATAGCCTGGATCCATTTAGATATCTGCATTAATGAGACTATTAATGAAAAGCTAGGTATGAGTGTTTTTAATGTCAGAGCTGTGATACTGAGAAACACAGTAAATTGCTCCGAGCTCTCAAATGCCAGGATTTGGAACCACTGTATTAGTGGAATTACACTGTACCGTGTAATGCTCCCAATACCCTTTAAGAATGGACTTTGTGCTCTGTTACTTTTGGGGAAACTCAGCCTTGTCCTAAACCACAAAAACACAGATAATCTGTATTCATGATAGATGTGTGATTAAACTACCAAAAGCTCCTAAAATTATCCTTAATAGGAAAAATGTAACATTGTCATCATGCAAAAACTTTGTATTTATGTTTATATATGTTTTCATGTTTTTATTGAACACTGGCTCATTCATTTTCTTCTGAAATCAGGGGTATTACAAAAAGGTCTATCCTGCTTTTGTGGGAGTTACTGTCTCGGCTGTCCGGGAAAGGATTTCTCCTAGATTTTGAAGCATTGCTGAGAGGATTTGATTGCATTCAGCAAACAAGAGCGTCAGTAAGGTCAGGATGTTGGATGATCACCACCCCAGCTCATCCCCAACTCCCCAACTCATCCCAGATATACTGGATGGAGCACCAGCCATCATCCCAGAGGACACAGTCCCACTGCTCCACTGCTCTTATGGACCTGACTGTGCTGCTGTGCTGTTCCTGTATGTGAGAGATCTTGTTGTAAGATTTTATTTTAAATATATAATAATAAAAGAAGTAGTAGCAGTAGTAAGCCTGGACCAGGACTGTGCCATGACTCGTTTCTGTGGTCTCTGTGACTGTAGTACTGAGTGGTTCAGTAATGGCGGTGTGCTGCTTTGGCTTGTAGGGCGTGCTGGACGCAGCGCTGGTGTGATTTAGCTTCACTGTCTCTTTAAGCCGGTGCGGAAGTGAAGGGACGACTAATGCAATAAGGTCAAGTCGGGATGTGTCTCAGACTAGCGAATAAATAACTTCTACAAGAAGAGATCTCACTACTACTACTACTACTACTACTGCTGCTGCTCCTGCTACCGCCGCCCTGCCCCCCCGAGCTCTACCAACTTCAGCAGGACGTCTGATCTCGCTGTGTCTCTGTGAGGAAGGGCACAAACCACCGCTCTCCTCTAATGGCTGTGTCCAAGTGTAGCCGGCTGAGCGGCGCCCTGGTCAGGCAGCTGCTCGAGTCCGTGGACAGCGTGCTCTTCGACTGCGATGGTGTGATCTGGAGAGGGGACCAGGCCATCCCCGGAGCCCCCGAGGTCATCAACTCGCTGAAGAAAAGCGGCAAGAAGGTGTTCTTCATCACCAACAACAGCACCAAGACGCGCAGGATGTACGCGGACAAGCTGGCCAGGCTGGGCTTCGACGCCAGCGAGGAGGAGGTGTTCGGCACGGCCTACTGCTCGGCCGTCTACCTCCAGACCGTGTGCCGCCTCAGCGGCAAGGTCTACCTGATCGGCAGCCACGCCATGAGGCAGGAGCTGGAGGCGCTGGGCATCCAGCAGGTCGGTGTGGGTCCGGACCCGGTGTCCGGAGCTCAGAGCGAGTGGGCCAACGTCCCGCTGGACCCGGAGGTCAAAGCCGTGCTGGTGGGCTTCGACGAGCACTTCAGCTACATGAAGCTGAACAGGGCGCTGCAGTACCTCTGCGATCCGGGGTGCCAGTTTGTGGGCACCAACACGGACACTAGGCTGCCCCTGGAAGGGGGTAAAGCAGTGCCAGGTGAGACCCCCAGCCCATGTATGATATATATGGATTAATCTATTAAAAACTCATAGAATTCATTTGATATAACTTTCGAAACTTTATCTGATATTACAAAAGGGTAATCCTGCTTGTGCTGGAGTAGCTGTCTCTACTGTCCAGGGAAGAAGGCTTTCTACTAGATTTTTAAACATTGCTGAGAGGCTTTGATTGCATTCAGCATCAGCGAGGGCATCAGTGAGGTCAGGATGTTGGAGGATCGCCATGCCAACCCATCCCAGAAGTGCTGGATGGAGCACCGTCATTCCAGAGAACACAGCTCCACTGCTCTTTGGGCTTTATACCCTTCTAGCCCATACCTGGTATTAGGCATGGTGCCAATAGGTTCATGTTTATCTGCTCCAGATAGTCCTATTCTATTGGCAATACTTCTCTATCGAGACTAGACGAGCTGTGTGTGTGTGCGTGCGCATATAGTGCAATAAATGGATGAGTTGGACTGGTGTATGTGATTCAGAATTTCTCCTCCTACATCACTACCTGACCTCACTAGTGGTCTTGTAGCTGAATGCCACTGTAGTTAGATGCCCCCAGTACATTAGTAATAAGACATAAAAAACATATACATATATATTTTTATATAAGACATATAAAAATACTCTATCCGTTCTTGAGTATTTGCCCCAAAGCTCTTGTAGCACTTGCTCTAGCACTGCTGTTGGAGGCAAGTAAGCATGTTTACAACAGATCTAGTGATGGTCATACCCACCTCTGCCCCCCGCTGGAGTGAATTAACATAAACGAACAATGCCTTGACCTGAATACCTCTCATCCAATAGGAACCGGCTGCCTGCTGAGGGCCGTGGAGACGGCGGCGCAGCGTCAGGCCCAGGTGGTCGGGAAACCCAGCAGCTTCATGTTCGAATGCGTGGCCAACCAGTTTGGCTTGGACCCCAGCAAGTGTCTCATGGTTGGGGACAGACTGGACACGGACATAATGTTGGGCTCCAACTGCGGCCTGAAAACCCTGCTGACCCTGACCGGCGTGTCAACGGTGGCCGATGCAGAAGCTCACCAGAGGAGCGGCAGTCCGGAGCGCCAAAAAATGGTGCCTGACTATTATGTTGACAGCATAGCAGAGATTTTACCAGCCTTACAAGGATAAATAGCAGTATTTATCAGGGCTTTACAAGTGCGCGTGGTGAAGAGGTTGGACGGAGGTGAAGTTCACGGAACAAAGCAGATGTTTAATATCTTCTTCCAGAAGTTCGTGTAGATGAATTATGTTTATAATTACGAGTTGTTTGGTTTGTAATGTTGAGAAGAGGGATTTGTTTGATAGAAAACACAGAGGATTAATAAAAGGGACTGAGTGTTAATAGACTTCCATCCATCCCATCCATAGCATTTTCAGTGGAGTACTGTATGCTGCCTACATTTGAAGACACTGCTATACATTGTCACCAATAATATGCTCCATCAACTGGGTCTACCTCTGTCTTTGCATATTCCATATTCTTTGGAATAATGGCAATGTTTGATCATTGTACATTGTGCCAGGTACAGTGTTAGGGCATTGTGGTCATGTTTGTGAGCATAGTCTTTCTTCCCTTCCAGATTTCTCTCAATTATTGATATTGAGTTACACTATAACTCTATATGTATTTGACAAGAATTGGATGCAAAATTAACATATAATGCACTCGTATGTTCTCTTATGTACCTGAAACCTCAAGCACTGGAACAAACAAAGGCCTCCAACAGAGTTGATGGGTGAGGGCGAGGGCAGTGGGGGGGTGGTCACCAGTATAATCCTCAGAGGGCCAGCGTGACTTTCATCCCAATCCAGCCGAAGCATCTACGCTAGTTTAATTAAATGTTCTCAGCCCTGAAATGAGTGTTTAGTTAAATGAGTTGTGATTCTACTTGGTTGGAATGAAAAACCTGTAGCCCCAGACTGATGAGCCCTGGACTAGATGGTCTGTTGGTTGTTAATGGACTATATTATTGCCTATGTTAAGAGACTTTTAGAGTGATTTCTAGGCATGAGCAGTACCACACAATGTTAAACACATTTCTTAAGGTGCTCTTGTCAGGATTTTGTTACTGGCTGCAGTTTGGTTTCCATCATGTTCCCTTCACCAGTCACTGGAACTCCTTCAGAATGTGACGGTTTGAGTTTGACGCCTTGCCTTGAACAAAGTGTTCGTTAAATGGAGATCAAATAAACAAGCATATTTTCCCTTATTAAAACGCCTGAGTGATTGTGTCAAGAGATTTGAGTTATTACCTGTCATTATGCGCCGCTTCCATGATCATTACAGTGGCCAAAGTTAAAGTCACCTTGGGCAGTCGGCAGCTACAGGGCAACAGCAATGGATGGGTAAAATAACCGACTCTTTGCGATGACATGCCCTGTCCACAGAAAAAGAAAGTGGGGGAAAAAAGCCTGCCTCTCCTCTTTGTCCATTGTCCAGGGTGGGGTAGCAGCCAATGGGTTGGACTATCTGGTGTGGGACTGACTGACTGAGTGTGGAGAATGAGGGGGGGGGTGTTGGTGGTGGGGGGGGGGGAGTTGAAGAATGGCAGTGAGGAGCTGGGCAGGTATACAGCAGGCTCACTTGGTCAGTCCTGGTCATGAGCACAGCCTGATGCACAGCAGGGAGAGACCGAGACTGTGAGGCGAAGCAACTAGATGCAGAATGGTGAGGTGCTGGAAACGCTCAGAAACCAGTCTGGAGGACCCGCAATGCATGGTGAGATTCTGAGAAGATGCCTTTACAAATCAGTGTTCTGCCTAAATGAGACTGCTACAGTGTGGTTATTAGAGAATGCAGCAGAAGATATGCTGGTAATTGTTAGGAATGTTCTTAAATGGCTTAGACTTACGGTTCTATCCAAAAAGGAACCTCGGTTTGAACTTTAATGGGTGTTTATATGAAGGCTTCTCTAAGAAACCAATAGTAGTAGTTCTAGCATTTCTCCAAAGGACCATAGAACATGGAGAACCTGAATCTGTAAAACTGCTACAAGACTATGGCCTGCTCATTTGAAACCAAGTAGCTTCACACATTAAAAACATCTCAGCACTAAAGTAGAGGAGAGACTTCCAGCACAGAATGCTTCCTCATGTGACCCTTATGTTTTCCGTGGTCTCGTCTTAGCATTGTGGCCCCATAGGCTCCTCCAGGTTTCCTCACAAGGTGCTCTGGGGCAGCCTCACTGCTACTCTGCTCATCATTATCATTGCCCTTGTCGTCACTGGGAAGTTAGCTCTGCAGCCAGACACCCAGGTAAGAAATTAGGTATTCCCTTAGCATAAGATTAGCATTAGCATATTGCTCATAAGCTACTGAATTTCACTTCATCTTCCGAGTTTAAGATCAGAATTGTAAATTGAGATGCGGTCATTTCAACAACAAACCCCAAACAGTCTTCGTTGCAGGTTGTCCGAACCACAGTTCCTGACCGTCCGGCCTCCCTGATCAATCAGTCTGCGTTAGTGGACAAAAACAACAACATAGTGACGTATTATGTGACTTCTCAGACCAACCACACCTCGACAGTACTCTTTGACATGAAACATGTAAGACTTCCTTTTCACAGCTGTAGTACAATTTAAGACGTTGAGCAGGTTAGCAGCTTTCAAAGTCCTCACGGCCTCATTTCCCCCAATCAGGGGTTGATATGCTACAAGCCTGACGACCAGGAGACCTGCTTTCTTCGCCAAATGGAGACGTCCGACTATGAAAACATGTACGTCCTTCTCAATGAGACACAGCAACAGGTAACCACTTTTTTATTATTATATTTAACAGCAGTTGGTATAGGACCACACAGGATCTGATTGGCTGAAAGTATTCTGTCATATCGGATGACAGTAACAAAACCTGGCCATTTATAAAGAGGTTGTTAAAAAAATGTGTGAAACAGCAGTAGCTTTTAATAGGAAATAGCAAATAGCAGAAAGTCGCCACCACCATCAATTGGCTTTTCACAACTCCTACTTTGTGAAAGGTCAGAGCCTCCATAGCATTTTAGCTACGGAAATCCTGCAGTATATCAAGCCCACCCCGGCAAGGTCGGTGCCCTTATGCATCCGTGCTTAAATGCCGCTATGCTTTGCTAGCCGGCGGGTTGACTGACACTCGAACACAGCGCCACCCCAGTGCTCCTGAGCTGATTAGAGAGCTCTTTTGGCTGCGTTCTCCTCCGTGACTCCAGAAAGGGAGTAATGGACCGCACAGGTTCAGGCAAGCTTGGCCTAGCTGTTGTCTGAATTCCTTAGCACATCTGATCCGCCTTCCGTGGATCCCGTTACAGGATGGGACCACAGAGTGCACAATGGCCGCTCTGTTGGCTTTTTTCCTCTTATAAGTCACTACTGGGAAGAAAGCGGGCCCTTCCGTTAACAGGGTGGAGACCTGTGCTGGACACACTTCTCTCAGCGCTTAACAAGGTGTTTCTGTGGCGGGTTATGATCCACACAGAATGGCCGGGTTGATACAGTTCACTCCACGTGCATCCCTGTCCAGGTAGAGACCACTTAAAGCCTTGGAGGGATGTGAGATTTTTGCATCATTGCACTTCACTAAGGCCATTAGAAAATGTTGGGTAATTCAATCTGCTCACCAGAAGAGAAGCCTCATCCTATTCAATAGCCCCTTTTAGACCAAATATCTCTATTTTTGAGCACAATGAGCTACTGATAGCTATAAACTGCTTGTTACCATGCTCACCGGAGCATTACGCCACTATGTCTGATCTGATCTTTTGGCAGAGTGAATGCCGTAACAACAAATGCATCTTTTTGTGTTGGACGACAGCACCAAAGCCTGTGAAGATGCAATTACTATGCCTTCAAGAATTGCCAGCAAATGTATTTGTTTGACATCATGGAGCCGTAATTTTTGCTTGCGCTGATATGCATTAAGATACTGTGTGTGGTGTGTTATTACAGGTGAGTCAGGTCTGGCTGGTGGGAAACGAGACTCAAACTGAGTTTCTGGGCGTTCTGGCTGGTAGTCGTGTGGAAGCCTCAACACTCCAGGAGCCGCTGCAGGACCTCTGTCAGCAGGGACCTGTGTACTGGACCAGGAGAGCTGATGGTGAGATCCTCATTGCCACAGGCCTAGTTTCCACTGCTGAAGTCTTAAAGATCTCACTTACTGCCACCACTCACAGCTGATTTACACATATCCGCCACTAATATGTGGAAACACCAAAGTGCCAACAAGGGTTCTTTGCACGAGACCGTCAAAGAACCTCTTTTAGGTTGCTGAAAAAAATATTTTCAATGGACGGTTCTTTAGAGAACCATTTTTATGCAAGATGCGTGAGCCTTTTTAGAGTGTAGACCCTCTATACTCCTACAAATAAAGGTGCTTTAAATGGTTCTTTGAGCGATGCCCTACAAAGAACCATTTTTGTCAAAGAAATATGTGATTGTGAAGAACCTTTAAATTTGGTAAAGAACATTTAGGTCAAGCTAAGAATGGTCAGGCCTTTAAAATGTGCTACGTAACAGTTTAACTGTAATATCATAGAACAATGATCAAGTTTCGAGGCCTTGGATTAAAACAGTTAGAGCAATCCTGCCTTTTCATTATATGAAGATCTCTTAAACCTTTGAAAGGTTATTCACACACAACCAACATGGTTTAGGGCTTTAGGGAGCCGAAAGTGATTCTTCTAAGACAGCGCTTACAGAACCCTTTGTGGCACCTTTTATTTAAGGGGCGTACCTCCATTTCTATGAAGTTCTGAGAAGATCCACACTGGCTGAATGCTTTTACAGGGAAAGTGAAGAACTAAAACCATTGGACATTCAAAAATATTCATCAAAATGAGAAGAAAAGAGATGTTTACCATTTGAAGAAATGACGAGGGGTGTATTTTCAGCTTCATAGCTCCCACTTCTGAAACAAAACTAAGATCCTGTACAACATAGATCTGCCTTATGGAGAGTCCTGTTAGTCTGTTTTTTGTATTTCATCTATTAGTCTCACCCACAGTGAGTACTAAGCCTGAACCCATACTCAAGTAAAAGTAGTTCACTAAAATAAAAGGCTTCTATCCTAGCAGATAACTTGAGTAGGTTAAGCACGAGGCCCAAAACTCCTTAAGTACTGAGTTGCCTGTAGAATGGCTGAGGAACTTCAGTAAATTCATCCTATATCACCACAGGAACTGAAGTTTATTAAGAGCTGTTCCTTTCATTTGGGATAATTCTGGCTTAAATTCAAGCTAAAACATGAAAATGATGGTTAAGAGGAAAGAAAAGCAGCTTGGGAGCTGAACCAATTCCTTTCTCAATAAACATACAAGTAGAAGTATTATTATCTACTATTATCTTATATTGTTATCTACTTATATATGTTATTTAATAAAAATAACCTTTTAAGCAGCAGCATTGTGCGTAATTTGGACTTTTTTTGCTAATGGGCAAAAAAAAAATCACTTTTACACCACTGCAGTAAATACAAATCAGGCTTTGCGCTCCTACCCATGGAGAGCTGTACACATGCATTTGCTGACATGTGGAAGTGAAAGAATCATGTGGACTGAGATATAAGTAATAATACAGGAATTTACACAAATATAACTCAAAAATGACACAGTTGCACAGTGTTACACAGCTCTCGAGAAAGGTCTTGTGCAGCTCCACCAGAGTTCCATAGTGCAGGAGCAACGTTCTGGCCGGGATTGAGTGGCAATGACAGAGACACCGTTCTTCCTGTTACAGTCAGTGTACCATCAAAATCATTCTAAGGTAAAATCGCTACATACGGTTGCTTTAAGTACCTTAAGGTTGCTTTAAGTCAAGTAAATGTCACCTCAGGTCACTTTTGTTCTTTGTAAGAACTCACATATGGGAGCATTTGGAAGGTGTGTATTGCATAACCAGCCAAGTACATGAGCACATGGTGAGGAGGTCTTTAAAGAGCAAAGTGAGAAACCTAATCCAGCACCCCCCCTGTGACCTTTTCTGGAGTTACGGTGACTAACAGGAACGGGTCTTGGAGAGTGCGGCGGTTCCGCCATTGATCCCAGCACTCAAGAAATTCCACCAAACCGACCAGAGCCTCTCTCCTCTTCCTGCAGGTCCCAAAGAGAGACTGATTTACTTCTGCATCGACATCTGCTTCCCCAGCAACATCTGTGTGTCTGTGTGTTTCTACTACCTGCCAGAATGAGACCCCTGTCCTGAGATTGCAAGAATTGCAAGAACACAGCAGGAGAACATGCGGTGCCTCTTTCTCTCTCAGACCTTGTTTTGCGGGGAAGCATCTTTGTTGCCATCGCTGAGAGAAAGCAGAGAAGCTGCACAAAGACATTTTCCCTCTGCCAGGCAACCCTGTCACGTTATCTGCAAAGTCTTAATCATCAGCCTGTCCTGTGTAAAGTCCCTGACGTTTCAATATTATTCAACTCAAAGACTCGTTGCTGCTTGTATTTCTTGTAACCTGATGCAGATGAGTAACTGGAAGCACTGTTGGTCTACAATAAAGCACCATTATGTTTGAATGATTCCTTTCTCTGAGTGTGTGCATCCCTGCTGTAGGTCCGCTGTAGGCTCAACTAAGGCCTAATACTGACAGTTCGAGACAGATGTTCCTCTTTATTCTATTACATTCTTCATCAGAGGTTCTCATGTCCAGGCCTGGAGTCCCAGTTTAAACCAGTAACAGTTGAAACTATTCTCTGCTCAAACACACCTGATCTACTCGTCAGCTAACTAGCAAGGCCGTTCTCGAGCTAGGGCAGGTGTGCCCAGAGGAGCTGGAGATTCAGAACTGATCTAGAGGATGGTAGTGAACTTACTCCACTCTGAGTAAGCTCTACACCAGCATATATATGGTCTATTGTATGTAAATAAATATGCATAGAAGAACCACTTTTGCTTCCATGAAGAGCCATGTGTATGTAATGTAATAGAAGTGTGTGAGTGGGAAGAACCTTTAAAAGGCCAAGTGTGAGAATGACGACCACTTACTCATAGTAACATCCCCTGACTCATACTCATACTCTTCAATATAATCATTTTCTCTGAGTTGTGTGGAGGGTTCTTTTGTCTTTGTGGAGTATTTTTTGTAGACAGGAGTACTGATGAACCTGTGACTGGACCTTCCAAAACTGGTCTTTCATCACTGGTCTTGAGACACATTCACTGCACTCAGCTGATCTCCATTCCACTAATTGTGAGACTATAAGCACTAACTAAACTTTTTGATGATGTTCCTAATATAATAATACTAATTTTACTTAAAATTCCAGTCCATCCTAGTCCGTCTTCTACTCACTTAACTATTCACGGTAACAGAAATTCTGACCAGGAGTGCCCAAACTTTTGCATGCCACTGTACATCTTTAATACAACAACAACAAAAAAGAGAGTGTGCTGTGCTTGGACACAACTGGGTGATCCAACAGTCCAAGGACGCACATTCAAAGTGGTTGTGGAATGGATAAAGCAAGGCCTTTCCAAAGTCCTGATGTCCGCCCTATAGAAAAGGTTCACCTGTGCGTGCATTTTTTAGTATCACTGACAGAGACTGTAATGCTAATACTCTAACTCACTCTAATAAAACACCATTTTTGAGACATGAATGAGATGTAATTTCAGAAAACAGAGACAATCTGAACTAAATTCAATTTAACATCTGAAAGCATTATTCTCATAGATTTCGAGCACTTAGGGGTTTAAATGAACAAGTACTTCTTGTAAGATATTGTGACAATAAACACGTCCAAACCCTTTAACCCTTTAATAATTTTTAAATCATACCAACAGCTCTGCGAAACAACCTCACCAATTCTGGCTGGGCCACAAATACAATCTTTGGTGGGGTTAAAGACCTAAATTAAGTTTCCGTTGAGTTGAAATGCTATTTCTTTTTATGCATGTGAAAAGACAGCCTGCATGTAGCTTTGGAAGCAAAGCAGCTCATGTTTTTGTGGTCGAGTAAGCTAGTAAGCTAGTGGTCGAGTATGCTACTATTAGTGTGGTATCAAATCCCTGGTTTCCAACCTGTTTAGTTTTGATTGGCCAGATAGTTGGGGAACTCCGGTCCTGCAATGCTAGATTTCTGCAGTTTTTAGGTTTTCCTGCTCAAGCCCACCTGATTCATCTGACTCGTTATCTACTAGGTTTAGGAGATGTGTGTTAGAGCAGGGAAATCCAGTCCCTAGTTCCCCATCCCTGGACTACCACATCTAAGCCCTGCTAAGCTACGTGGCTTTTTTTTTAAACTGTGGCTCTAAATAGAAGCTCACTACAGTTTTTTTATCAAGCTGCAAAGAATTTCCTCGACGCCTTAAAATCTTGCTCCACCAGGCAACAGTTGCTATGCAAGAAAATATTTAGGGTGAAGTATGGAATGGTCAATTAAATGACACTTTATTACCATATAATAACATTAATAACTAAATATTTTAGAGTTTAAAGGCCTGAGTACATTGAACCAACAAACACTCAGATTTTGGGTTTTGAGAGTTAGTGTTTTGAACTTGACCAACCGAACCCATATAATGAAGGAGAACATTGTAGAACCTTGTGAATGGTATTAAGAGTCTACCAACAATCATCACTCATAAACCAACTAAACACTTTTTTGGGTTTGTGTGTTCTGGCCTTAAATGCAAAGATTTATTAGCGAAATGTACAAACTTTCAGCTGATTGCACTTAGACAAGACCAATGTAAACAGCCCTTTTGCTGCAAATGTGATGCAGGGCCAGACACCGATCTTGCTCATTCCTCATGGACAATGGTCTCCAGTTCACTGATATTCTTGGTTTGCCTGCTGTAGTCGGGTTCAGGTCATCAGGTGACTGAGACAGCAATTCCAGAATCATCCAGGACTTCTTCTGAAACCAGGCCTGTGCTTGGGATCACTATCCTTTTAAAAAAATCTGATGATGCCCAAACTTCAGCTTCCTCACAGAAGGCATGTTTTCTAGGATTTCCAAGGACTTCATAAACGTTCCTGATACTTGACAGAATCCATCTTGCTCTCCATACACTACAGGTTTCCTGTGCCAGAGGAAACAAAGCAGCCCCAGATCATCAGAGAAAGACTGCCATGCTTCCCTGTAGGTAGGGTGTTCTTATCGGCATATGCTTCATTTTACCACCACCAGACAGTGCTGATCCATAGGCCTGAAAGGTCTTCATTGCTTCATCGCTCTACAGAACTGAATCCCAAAAGCCTGGTTCTGGGCAGACTGGTTCAGTAAAAGTGTATGGCTTTGGAGACCTTCAGCGATTAGTATGTGCCTTACTGTGCCAACTGATTGTTTGATTGGTTTATAGCAAACAGCTGAAGGTTTGTAAAGGTTTGTACTAATAAACCTAACTTGCAATGGGGGTTGAATAATTTCAACTGCAACAGTATTAACCACCAATGGCCACATTTAATGCACTTCACTCATCGGCATTTATGCTAAATCAAAATCAGACACTTTTAGCTGCAAACCACTGTACATCTCAAATGAATCACTCAATGAATCTTTGTGACTGGTCCGATGAGTCAGTTATCACACGTACTGCACGGTGTAGCTCGACTTACAAACAGGACAGTACATTACAGTATCAGTCAAAATAACATTTATCATTTTTGTCATAACGTTGAAGCCCAGCATACAAAAGTACTGTAATTACGTCAGTGTTTTCCAACCCTGGTTCTGACCCACTGACATTTTAGTGTTCACCCTGCTGCCAACACTTCTAATCTAGCTAATCAGATCCTTAACATGCCCTTCCTGAGTTGAAGGTGGTGTATTAGAGCAGGGAACCACTAAAATGTCCAGGGTTGGGAACCACTGGTCTATGCAATGTCCATTTGGTGCTACAGAGACCCAGGCTGTCATACATGATATAATGAGTCAGTGATAGGTGAACTCTTCTATTAATCAGTCCTGATGTAACATAGCTACTTCAGGAGGTGGTAGCTACTATGGGAGGTACTGAATCAACCGAGCACACTGTCATTGAAGGCCAAACACACCACAGCCTTCTGATGGCCGCTGTACTCCCGCTTGATCTCCCCCGTCTCCACACACCACAGACGTGCCAGGTTATCGGAAGAGGCTGAAAATGAGCATAGAAAAAATACATTACGGAACAAGAATTAGAGAAAAGAAAAAACTGATAAAAAAATATTTTGTTACGTTTCCATTATTATTCCAGTATATAGCATTTATACCCTTAAAATAACAGCTCCAAAATCATGCTGATGCTCCACCGAATGAACTTGTGAGAACTGCATAACCCTTATTAGTATAAAGTCCTGTTATATTAATCTACCTTCATCAGTCCACATGCTTCTTCTACTTTCAGTCACAGTTCTGTATCCAGAAATACACGTGTAAAGCGCGTCCTTTAGTGGTCTTAAAAGGCCTAAACTTTAGTACACTAAAAATGAAGATCAAATTTTGCAGAATGTAGCCAAATATCAAATATCTGAATGAGCTTACACTGGCCTAGTCTTGCTACCAGATGTTCTGGGGTAGATACCTGACTCACTAGGGTAAAAACTTTACTCTCCATATGAATACAGTGATATCTGGTTGGGTGTGATGACTCCCATCTGTCAGATTTGCAGCATAACAAAAAAAGGGATACAGAGACTTATGGTGACTGATGAGGCATATAAGGTCATGTAGCCCAAGGCTACCAGTCCCAGATGTATGTACACTGCATAGACACAAGTACTGGGACAGCTGTCCATTCATTGTTTCTTAAGGAATCAAGGATATTTAAAAAAAAAAAAAAAAAGAGTTTATCCTGCTTTTGTTGGAATAACTATCTGTTATTTGGAGCTTTGCTGCAAGGATTTGATTGCATTCAGTGAGTGTTAGTGAGATCAGGATGTTGAATGACCAGCCCACCTCATCCCCAACTCTCAATCTCATCCCAAAAGTATTAGATGAAGCACTAACCATCATTCCAGAGAACACAGTTCCACTGCTCCACAGCTTAAAGCTCAAAGCTAGGGGGCCTTATAATCCTCTAGTCCATGCCTGGCATTGGGCATGGTGCCAATAGGTTCATGTTTGTCTGCTTCAGAGAGTCCTATTCTATCGTCAATGCTTCTGTACATGCTGTACTTCTGTACAAGCTGTGTGTGTGTGCATTTGCATCTGTGTCAGCAGTAAAGAACCTGCTTATCTAACCTTTAGGCCACAGCTGCCCTCTTCTTTACTACAGAGAGTCAATGCCATAGATGCCATTAGGCAAACTCAGAGGAAAGCCGTAACAACACTGTTATTGTTTTGGAAAATATTCTTTCAGCACACGTCAGACTCACGCCTCTGTCTGGCTGCTATGACTGTAGCCTTTGTTTAAGAAAGGTTGTCAAGCACATGCCTTAGAGAAAATTCAGGCAAACCGGCACACAGTTGGCCATCTCCACTTCCTAAAATGCATGTTTGAGTGAGACGCACTTTGAGTTATTCCATGCCTCACATGGCACATAAATGGCCCATTTAGCTCAATAAGGCCTAATAAGGCCTGTATGCCAGTTGTGTACATAACATGAATGTATGTATACCACACTCTCACCTGTGACAATGTACTGCGAGTCTCCAGAGAAGGCACAGTCCCACATCCAGCCACGAGACGTCTCTCCAGGGTTGTTGCTTTTAATGCTCAGCTCCGTCATCAGCGAGAAGTTGGAGGTCCTCCAGATCTTACAAGTCTGATCAGCAGAGCAGGTGGCCAGCAATCTACAGCAGTGTTAGAACCTGTTATAACAACTGAACTGGCCCATCTGTATAAGTATTAGAGAACATAACTAGAACTGATGCTGTACTTACGTGGAGTCAGGACTAAATTTACAGCGCAAAGAATAACGCTTGTGAGCAGGGATTTTGGTCTTGGGAATAAGCTGAGTCACCTCGTCACCAATTCCTCCTGCCAAATTCCACACGTAGCAGTTGCCCTGTGTGAGGAAACAAAGCAGACGTTCAATTGAAACCTTGGCTTTTAAAACCAAACCACTGGACATACAGGATGAGATTGCTCAAACTGTGAGTCTGAGAATGTAGGATATGGATACTGACTGAACTATTGACAGCAGCCATGTAGCTAGCATCAGGATCTATGTGCACGGAGTTGACAGACACCTCCGGCTCTGGGATGAGCTGCTCGTTGTGGTCCGTTTTAAGATCCCAGATGTGGATCACACCACTTTGGTCCCCAACAAACAATTCAGCCTGTAAAAAACAAAGAATACAAATATAAATACATTAAATATATATATATATATATATATATATATATATATATATATATATATACATATACATATACATATATATATATATATATATATATATATATATATATATATAACTACCAGACCATCACAAGCCAGCAAATGTGCCATCAGAGTCAGTTATGTCATTAACACGAGGTGTATTAAACACTTACTTGGTTGGGATGCAGACACACGCAGTTAATAGGTGCATTGACCTGGAAGATCCTTTGACACTGGAGATTTCTTGACCTGAGTCAGGAACACAGCGGGGTCAGATTATATCAAAAGCGCATTTTTCAAAAATTAAAATAACCCTTAGGCTGAAAACAGCAGCAGCTCTGTATCACCTGAGATCCCAAATACGTGCCATGCAGTCCTCTCCGCCAGTGTACATCCATCTCCCGTCCTCGTGAAAGCCGACCGATGTAATGTTTTTGCTAACACCATCATAATTAATTACTGGGTTTGGATTGTTAGAATTTAGATCATACATGCGTATGTGCTGATACCCTGAAAGCAGAAAAATCCCAGTGAAAATATGTACCTCATAACTTTAGTTACCTAATTTACATATTTGGTAACTCACCAGCTGCTGCAATCATGCTCCTGTCTGGTGTTACCTCTAGTGAATTCACCTGCTGATGTTGGAGTCAAGGTCAATATGAACTGGAAACCACAATGCTATCCTCCCTGTGTCCTCTCAGTGCGGTGTGAGAAACTTTTAGCCTTCCTCATCTTCACTCGGGTTAGGATTTAGCTTTCTCATGCGGCGCTTTGCCTTCTGATGTGCATTTAGCTCCAGTGTGGTAGAGGTGGTCCAGTTTTTTTTAAGGGAGCGTCATAGCTTTGGTTTTCTAAAGGGCTGGGTTTACGTACACAGGTTGGGGGCATAAATAAAAGAAGCCCTAAACGGATAAATCTAAAGTCTTGTGTGTTACAGATTAGGTTTTGAATTTGTTTAACTGGCTCATTTTACAGCTTTGTTTTTTTTTGGATATGCAGGTTTTTACCAAACTAGCTCACAAGATATATGTATACTGACATGTTTTAATCTAATATGAACTTTTATAAGCAAAGTTGCACACTCCACTGTATACATGCAAACATCCAGACTGGGTGCCAAAATCTGTAATGAGTAAAACATCTAGAAGCTAGAAACCTTCTAGACTCGAACTTACAGAGCCTACAGTACCTTCATCTGCAGTCTATTAATTATTATAGAATGAAATGACCGGAATGATGATGATGATGATGATGATGGCAGCTGCTCCAACTTATTTTACTAGCTAATGTTATATAGTGAATAAGCTCAGAGCAAATGATCACATCTGACAGTTCAATCACATTCAATGCATCAGCTTAGTCGACTTCAACATGCAGTCTCTGACAGCCAGACTGAAAGGATACGGAGTCCTGATGCTGGACGGTCCTGGTGCAGATCCCGCTGTGGGCCTGCCAGAACCGGACCGTGTGATCATATCCAGCGGTGGCAAGGATCACCGGATCACTCCCGACCGTGCCTTGGTTTACATTCATTATCAGTCAGGCAGTCTGAGCAGTGTGGACCCCAGTCCTGACCTGCGGACAGCTGCTTATATTAAAGACCACCCATGGCAGGACTGCTGGATCTCCGTACACCAGCACAATGCCTTTACCACAGTGATGTAGCTAGAGGTTGTTTGACACTAGAGACATTTAAAATAGTGTTTTGCTTGGGAGAGGAGATTACAGCAATCAGAGCAGAGTCTCTTAGCTAATTAAATAACTAACGTAGAAACCAGTTAGCAACAAAAAGCGTTGGAAAGGTTTCTACCGAGAAATTAACGAGTGCTTATCAAAGATCAATCCAAGAAAGTCTTTCTTACCTGTCAGCAGATCACGACCAACCAAGAGTTCAATAAAGTAATAAAGTGATAATTAATAAACAACCCGCTAAATCCACATTATTTACATGACCGACCAGCAGATGACCTCGCTAAACACATTCCCCCTTGAAACACGAGGAACGCTCAATGGTTCCGGGTAGAGCAAGGAGGGAAGAGAAATACCTTCAAGATATTAGATTTATTCATGAAGTAAACCGTGAAATAAACACATTTCATAAATACAAAAACACAAAAATACAACGCTTAAATAATAATAAATCAAATTTAGCCACTACGTATTATACTATATTATACTACCAAAACAACACAACTGTTTGGTTTCATTTCCTTTGTCTCATATCAGTCAGGTTCCCATCATTCAAGCTCAGATGATCAGGGCTGACATGCTTTGCTTCACTTCCACTGGATCAGCAAGGGTACAGGAGAGGATATTTGCCCTTATGCCGTTTTTTTTCAATGGAAAAACCTGATATATTTAACACAAAAAAACAATGTTTAGAAAAGAAAAACAGCATTAAAAGTAGAAGCTAAAAATCTAGTCTTGATATGAAATGATTAGCACATTCCTATAAGAACAACTTTATTATTATTATTATTTGTGAACTAAAGAATGCATCTTAAGTCTGTAAAATGCTCAGGATTTCGCATTTTACAGTCGCCACGAATTCTTCGCATAACTTTAAACACGTCTCCTTAGCCTCACCTTCTCACCACTATAACTGCTGGTAAGAAGGCGGAGAAAGGGAGACAGAAAAGGAGACAGACATGGCGAGTTACTGCAGCCCAAAATGTGGGGCAGTCGAGTGACTGAGTTTAATATATGATAGATGCTCATCTTAAGAGAAGAGCTTTAATTAAAACAGCTCAATTTAAAGACTGGCAGTGAACTGTTGGGTCTGAATAAAGTTTCAACATTGGATACAGTATTAGTATAAACAAAATAAACATAAATTGGTATGGTATTATCTCTAATTTTTATCCACAGTTTAATTGACTTTAAGTAACATTTATGACTGAGTAATTACATTTTTTAAAATGATATACCTTCAGATAAATTTTGCATCTCTCCAGTAGAAACCTCCACTTCATGGCCATCCGCTGAAGCTCGGTGTGACACAAAAACTCCTCTGACTGAAATAAAAATAAAGTTTGCTTTGTAAATGGATCCATGTTCAAAAAAGATTACAAAATAAATTCACTGTGGACCTCATACATCTATCAGCTCTTTGGATGAAATTTAAAGCATGACATGCTTTGTTAATTTTGGGATATGGGATAAATATGGGATAACAATTCATAGCTAACCAGTTTATTCATATTACCATAAATGTGTATTAAATAGGTTAATAAAGAAATGTATAATAATAAATCATAAATAATAAAGGTTTGATTAAATAAGATGATTTGCTTGGTGTGTACTCACAGTGCATCCCAGCGTTTTCTCAGCAGCTGTGCCCATCAGAGTGCAGGCCTTCAGCGTTCCAGTGTGATCGCTGATATCCACCAGCAGATTGAAGTCTACAGAGACTTCCAGTGATCGCCCTTGACTAGGACAGGCCACATTGCCGCAGGCCCCAACTTCCTCACTGACTTGGAACTTGCATTTGGTGCTAAAACATAAAGGTAGAGGAGTCAGTAGTTGATTTCTGTGGTGGACATAGTTGTCAAAAAACAGACCCCAACTTCCTCACTGACTTGGAACTTGCATTTGGTGCTAAAACATAAAGGTAAATAAGTCTTTCTGTGGTGGACTGTCAAGCATTTCATACTCACCACCTGCTGCAAATGACTCTGGAAATGGAGGAATCTAGTCCTAGAGTTGTAATGAATGCATAGATCACCCCATGGAAGACATCAGAACTTTCTTGAGCTTTGGTTTTAATTTGTTGCACTGTCAGTACATCACTAATAGATTCCACTGAGAAGTAAAATGGAACGACACAGATTTAATATTAGGGATCATGCTCCTATTATTTAAAAACAATATACACATAGTGTCACTGTCTGTCGCACAAAAACCTTTCATCTCCACTTTTGCTGTTCTTCACTTTTTGACATTTCTTGAATCTGGCAGCTCTTCCTTACTATATTACAAAATTACTACATTATGAATGGACTGACTGAATTACACTGACATTTTGTGGGTTTTGTGTGACAGCAATGATAAGTAACGCCCTAAAACATACAAGGAACATTATCACTCTCTTGCTCATCTAGTCCTCCACTTTCAGATATTTCTCTTGCGTAATTAAACAGCTGGTTGGCTTCAGTCGTATCTGAAAAAGAAAAAGAATTTCAGGCCGAATCTCACAGTGACGAGCATGTCCACTGGATAACAATGGTATTTTAACAGGAGAAGTTCAAAAGAAAGGGAGTACAGCAGCACTCTTACCAGGATTGATGGTGATGATTGTTTTTGAGGTGGCTGTTGCCACCATGCTGTTGCGAAATCCATCAAAGCTGATGCGAGCGTCCGCAATGAAGAGCACTAATTGTAAAAGCAAAGTATGGATCTCTTAACCTGAACTCAATGAAATGCATTTGAAAACATTGGTTATCTTTGGTGAATTACCATACCTGTCTCTCGTGGTGTCAGTGCCTGCATTAGCTGAATTGTCTCTCGATCCCAGCTATGAAAGAAACCATTAGTACGAAGTGCAAAACAGTACAAAAACATTTACTCTAGACATACCATACGAGAGGGAAGGACGCCAAAGTTTCATCAAACAGCTTAATCTCGAGTCTCTGCCCATTTCGTCCAGCTGAAGTAGTGAAGAACTTCTGCTCTCCAACCTCCAAGAAATAAATTAATGCCTGATATATGAGACATCTTCAAAAATGATTTTGCCAGATAATAACTCCGCTTTGTGAGTTTCCTACCGATCGCACAGCAGCGAGAATGTTAATGAAATTCCCATTTAGGCTTTGCCCATTTGCAGTAATGTCTCCCAGTGAGTAGAAGTCCCTTGAGTCCTTCACTGGTATGTGGAAAAGAGACAGAAGCTTGGTCTCTGCTTCTAAATCTGAACACATCCTTATGACTGAATGGGTTTCTGTCACCAGCAACCTGTAGAAACTGTGCACAAATCAACAGCCTTTGAATAGTTTTAACATATAATGTTTGTTAAAGCTTTCTTTTGAACATTTGGTTTCCCTTTGTTTTCACTGGTGTGGAACCACTGTGAGCACAGGGACAATTAAATCTAAAAGTTATTATATGGTAGCTGTTATATTTTCATTTAAAACATTCAGAAAAGATAAGTGGCTCTAAGTGGCTCAACAATCTAATGTAGGCCAGCACTGGTGCGATGGAGCTGGGGACCTGGCGCTTTTCTCAGAGCATGTTGGCTACTTGGCAATTTGAAAAGAGGTGGTGGCTGGCTTTGTATGTATTGGAGTAGACATGTGTTAAGTCCTTACCCCCGTAGTGTCAGGAGCATTGCTAGTGTTAGGGGAAGCTACTAACAGGTGGGTTAACTGGCAGTACCAAACTGGGAGAAAAAGTGAAAGAAATTGACAAACAAATGTATATATACATATATATAAGTTGCACCTATTGCTGACACAGATGTGCAAATGCACACACACAGCTTGTCTAGTCCTTGTAGAAAAGTACTGCCAAAAGAATAGGACTCTCTAGAACAGATAAATATGAACCTCTTGGCACCATGCCTAATGCAGCACTGAGCTGTAAAGCAGTAGAACTGTGTTCTCTGGAATGGTGGTGCTCCATCCAATATTTCTGGGGTTGAGGATGAGGGGGTGTAGTGACTATTCAACATCCCGAAGTCACTAATGCTCTAGTAGCTGAATGCAATAAAATCCTCACAACAATGCTCCAAAATCTAGTAGAAAACCTTCCCCGGACAGTAAAGAAAGTATTCCAACAAAAGCAAGATAAACTTTTAAAACCCTTGATATATAAAAAAAACAAAAAAACAAAAAAAACAACAACAATGAATGAGCAGGTGTCCCAATACTTTTGTCCATATGGTGTACATAAATTGGGACTATAAATACATGGAATCCCATTACAAAGAAATGTAACATGCTTTGTATCCCTTATGCATATTACATTTCAAATATCATAAAGTATTGTTTTAAAGATCCATTACATCTTGTTGCCTATTTTACCTCAAGGTTGAAGGACAGAATCTGTCTTCTTTCTCAGGATCTTTGGTGACAACAAGCGGATTTTCAATGACAACTGAAAAGCAAATGATAAGAGCTAAGTTCTAGTTACACGGTTGTCTATCAATATGCTGCAACACACAACTGAACTATGAAAGTTATTATAAGCTATGTCTCACCACAATCTCCAATTCTGATCCGGCTGCAGAGTCCTTGAACATAGTCCTCTTTGCCCCATGAAGACACATTAATGGAATGGTCTGGGGAGTCTTTAATAGTGAAGCTGAAAGTGAATCGTTCAGACCCAACATCTGGAATTGGAAGAGCAACTTTAGTGATAAGCTATAGTGACAAATGCAGACCCATAAAGTTCAAATGATTCAGGAGAAGTATTCATCCTGAACTTTCAAACTTTACGGGCTTAGTGCTAAAACTGCAGTGATGGAAACAGTGTAGGAAACATGAAACAAAGTCATGAATGAATGAACTCATTTAACGGTTCTGAGCCCGCTTACTTCTTCGGTCAGGAAATCCTCTCGTATCAGTCTTTGCAATGATAATTCCAAGCACATTCTGAAAGTAAGAACATTGGTTTTAATCATGAGCTGCAAGAAAACCTTTATGTATACTTTACAAGACACATTTGTATGTATGCACATTTGTATTATGCATCATAATTAATATATGCACATTGTTCTGCATATTTAAAGTGGGTGTTAACTAGTTATATTTACTCAGCTACTATTACTTCTACTCAAGTGGGCTTATAAGGGAAAAGCAGTCTCCCTCACTTCCTCCAGATTTAGGTAATTCATTTTTAGTGTTTAACCCATTGAAGCCCACAGACAACTGTTGCAATTGTTTACAAATTTCACAAATGAAAGTGTTTAACTGTAACCAGTAATATATGATAGAATACAATGGAACTAATGTCTACCAATGAGGTTTTAGACTAACAAACTTTATCCACCGAAATGCACCACGGTGCGCCACAGGTCATTCCTACCTGTGGCCATCAAACTCTAAAACTCCTCCCTTAATGTGTGACATTATGGTTCATCTGTGAAATACTCAAATGATACTGTGTATTTGTGCAATAATTTCAGAGGTGCAATATTTGAATGCTTTATACAGTGTGTGCAGAATTATTAGGCAAGTTGTATTTGAGAGGATTCTTTTTATTATTGAACGACAACTATGTTCTCAATCAACCCAAAAGACTCAAATATCAAAGCTTAATATTTTTGGAAGTTGGAGTGGTTTTTTTTTTAGATTTGGCTATCTAAGAGGATATCTGTTTGTGCAGGTAACTATTACTGTGCAGAATTATTAGGCAACTTAATAAAAAACAAATATATACCCATCTCACTTGTATATTTTCACCAGGTAAACCAATATAACAACACAAAATGTAGAAATAAACATTTCTGACATTCAAAAACAAAACCACAAACAAATCAGTGACCAATATAGCCACCTTTCTTTACGATGACACTCAAAAGCCTTCCATCCATAGATTCTGTCAGTTGCTTGATCTGTTTACGATCAACATTGCGTGCAGCAGACACCACAGCCTCCCAGACACTGTTCAGAGCGGTGTACTGTTTTCCCTCCCTGTAGATCTCACATTTCATGAGGGACCACAGGTTCACACACAAGTTCAAGGTATCGCACACCTTGTGCTTTTTGATACTCCAGTAATGTTGCAGCTCTGAAATATGGCAAAACTGGTGGCAAATGGCATCTTTCCTCAATTCATGGGCAGTTCTTTTGCGGCTTTTTTTTCCCAACACGTTTCTTGCGACCCTGTTGGCTATTTGCCATCAAACGATTGATTTTTCAGTGATCACGCTTCAAAAGTTTGGTGATTTCAAGACTGCTGCATCCCTCTGCAAGACATCTCACAATTTTTGACTTTTCAGAGTCCGTCAAATCTCTCTTCTGACCCATTTTGCCAAAGGAAAGGAAGTTGCCTAATAATTAAGCACACCTTATATAGGGTGTTGATGTCATTAGACCACACCCCTTCTCATTACAGAGATGCACATCACCTGATTTACTTGATTGGTAGTTGGCTTTCAAGCCTATAGAGCTTGGAGTAGGACAACATGTATAAAAAGGATGAGTTGATTAAAATACTCATTTGCCTAATAATTCTGCACACAGTGTACAGCATGTTCTATATTTATGATCACGGTTACTATCACTTTGTCACTTTATTATATTCACATCATTTATAAACATATATATATTTAATTCATTCTCTTTTTGTTTCAATTTTTTATAGAGTGTTTATTTATAGAGTGTTTATTCTTACACAAACAGTTGCAACTGTAACAACTGCAATTTCCCTCCTGGGATCAAAAAAGTATTTCTGATTCTGATTTATTTTAATACACTGAGAATTTCCCCACTCTGGGACTAATAAAGGACTACCCCCTTTCTACTCATATTTAATAAATGTTTTAATACTGGAGACATTTTCTGATAGGTGATTTAGGCTTTTATCTAATATCATACCTACTGTTTAATACTGGGGGCATTTTCTGATAGGTGATTTAGGCTATCATCTAATATCATACCTAATGTTTAATACTGGGGCATTTTCTGATAGGTGATTTAGGCTATCATCTAATATCATACCTACTGTTTAATACTGGGGCATTTTCTGATAGGTGATTTAGGCTATCACCTAATATCATACCTACTGTTTAATACTGAGGGCATTTTCTGATAGGTGATTCAGGCTTTTATCTAATATCATATCTACTGTTTAATACTGGGGGCATTTTCTGATAGGTGATTTAGGCTTTTATCTAATATCATATCTACTGTTTAATACTGGGGGCATTTTCTGATAGGTGATTTAGGCTTTTATCTAATATCATACCTACTGTTTAATACTGGGGGCATTTTCTGATAGGTGATTTAGGCTTTTATCTAATATCATACCTACTGTTTAATACTGGGGGCATTTTCTGATAGGTGATTTAGGCTATCATCTAATATCATACCTACTGTTTAATACTGGGGGCATTTTCTCATAGGTGATTTAGGCTATCATCTAATATCATACCTACTGTTTAATACTGGGGGCATTTTCTGATAGGTGATTTAGGCTATCATCTAATATCATACCTACTGTTTAATACTGGGGGCATTTTCTCATAGGTGATTTAGGCTATCATCTAATATCATACCTACTGTTTAATACTGGGGGCATTTTCTGATAGGTGATTTAGGCTATCATCTAATATCATACCTACTGTTTAATACTGGGGCATTTTCTCATAGGTGATTTAGGCTATCATCTAATATCATACCTACTGTTTAATACTGGGGGCATTTTCTGATAGGTGATTTAGGCTATCATCTAATATCATACCTACTGTTTAATACTGGGGGCATTTTCTCATAGGTGATTTAGGCTTTTATCTAATATCATACCTACTGTTTAATACTGGGGCATTTTCTGATAGGTGATTTAGGCTTTTATCTAATATCATACCTACTGTTTAATACTGGGGCATTTTCTGATAGGTGATTTAGGCTTTTATCTAATATCATACCTACTGTTTAATACTGGGGCATTTCTGATAGGTGATTTAGGCTTTTATCTAATATCATACCTACTGTTTAATACTGGGGGCATTTTCTCATAGGTGATTTAGGCTATCATCTAATATCATACCTACTGTTTAATACTGGGGGCATTTTCTCATAGGTGATTTAGGCTATCATCTAATATCATACCTACTGTTTAATACTGGGGGCATTTTCTGATAGGTGATTTAGGCTATCATCTAATATCATACCTACTGTTTAATACTGGGGCATTTTCTGATAGGTGATTTAGGCTTTTATCTAATATCATATCTACTGTTTAATACTGGGGGCATTTTCTGATAGGTGATTTAGGCTATCATCTAATATCATACCTACTGTTTAATACTGGGGCATTTTCTCATAGGTGATTTAGGCTATCATCTAATATCATACCTACTGTTTAATACTGGGGCATTTTCTGATAGGTGATTTAGGCTATTATCTAATATCATACCTACTGTTTAATACTGGGGCATTTCTGATAGGTGATTTAGGCTTTTATCTAATATCATATCTACTGTTTAATACTGGGGCATTTTCTGATAGGTGATTTAGGCTATCATCTAATATCATACCTAATGTTTAATACTGGGGCATTTTCTGATAGGTGATTTAGGCTATCACCTAATATCATATCTACTGTTTAATACTGGGGGCATTTTCTGATAGGTGATTTAGGCTTTTATCTAATATCATACCTACTGTTTAATACTGGGGACATTTTCTGATAGGTGATTTAGGCTATCATCTAATATCATACCTACTGTTTAATACTGGGGCATTTTCTGATAGGTGATTTAGGCTTTTATCTAATATCATACCTAATGTTTAATACTGGGGGCATTTTCTGATAGGTGATTTAGGCTTTTATCTAATATCATACCTAATGTTTAATACTGGGACATTTTCTGATAGGTGATTTAGGCTTTTATCTAATATCATATCTACTGTTTAATACTGGGGCATTTTCTGATAGGTGATTTAGGCTATCACCTAATATCATACCTACTGTTTAATACTGGGGCATTTTCTGATAGGTGATTTAGGCTTTTATCTAATATCATATCTACTGTTTAATACTGGGGCATTTTCTGATAGGTGATTTAGGCTTTTATCTAATATCATACCTACTGTTTAATACTGGGGGCATTTTCTGATAGGTGATTTAGGCTATTACCTAATATCATACCTACTGTTTAATACTGGGGCATTTTCTGATAGGTGATTTAGGCTTTTATCTAATATCATACCTACTGTTTAATACTGGGGCATTTTCTGATAGGTGATTTAGGCTTTTATCTAATATCATACCTACTGTTTAATACTGGGGGCATTTTCTGATAGGTGATTTAGGCTTTTATCTAATATCATACCTACTGTTTAATACTGGGGGCATTTTCTGATAGGTGATTTAGGCTTTTATCTAATATCATACCTAATGTTTAATACTGGGGGCATTTTCTGATAGGTGATTTAGGCTTTTATCTAATATCATACCTACTGTTTAATACTGGGGGCATTTTCTGATAGGTGATTTAGGCTTTTATCTAATATCATACCTACTGTTTAATACTGGGAGCATTTTCTGATAGGTGATTTAGGCTTTTATCTAATATCATACCTACTGTTTAATACTGGGGCATTTTCTGATAGGTGATTTAGGCTATCATCTAATATCATACCTACTGTTTAATACTGGGGGCATTTTCTGATAGGTGATTCAGGCTTTTATCTAATATCATATCTACTGTTTAATACTGGGGGCATTTTCTGATAGGTGATTTAGGCTTTTATCTAATATCATACCTAATGTTTAATACTGGGGGCATTTTCTGATAGGTGATTTAGGCTTTTATCTAATATCATACCTACTGTTTAATACTGGGGGCATTTTCTGATAGGTGATTTAGGCTATCATCTAATATCATACCTACTGTTTAATACTGGGGGCATTTTCTGATAGGTGATTTAGGCTATCACCTAATATCATACCTACTGTTTAATACTGGGGGCATTTTCTGATAGGTGATTTAGGCTTTTATCTAATATCATACCTAATGTTTAATACTGGGGGCATTTTCTCATAGGTGATTTAGGCTTTTATCTAATATCATACCTACTGTTTAATACTGGGGGCATTTTCTGATAGGTGATTTAGGCTATCATCTAATATCATACCTACTGTTTAATACTGGGGGCATTTTCTGATAGGTGATTTAGGCTATCACCTAATATCATACCTACTGTTTAATACTGGGGGCATTTTCTGATAGGTGATTTAGGCTTTTATCTAATATCATATCTAATGTTTAATACTGGGGGCATTTTCTGATAGGTGATTCAGGCTTTTATCTAATATCATACCTACTGTTTAATACTGGGGGCATTTTCTCATAGGTGATTTAGGCTTTTATCTAATATCATACCTACTGTTTAATACTGGGGGCATTGCTGACATCCCTTCGTTTGCTGAACGGCTGTAAAGTAACTGTGGAGGCTAGCTTAGCCAAGTTAGCTTGCTAGCAATGTTGGCTGTGTGTTGGGTCTCACCGGGTGTGAGGTACTGGGGCTCAAATCAGATATGGGAACACAGTTCGGTAGACGAACACACGCCATCTTTCGACCTGAAACAACAAGTAAAAAAAACACTCGTGAAATGAATAAGAACTTTTAAGCTAATATTGGGCCCAGAGTGATGGTCCTGTTAGCCAGTTTGCTAGCGCTAGCTATCTAATGAGAATGAGCTACAGCCCTGTTTACAGCAGTGGAGACGGCTTATGTTCGGTACCTTCAGCTAAGTTATATCTTACCAAACATCATTTTAAAAAGCTGCCACACATAAATGTTAAAGTGTGTAGAGGCTAGTTCAGTAGTTATTAGTCTACAGCTGAAAACCACACACTTCAGTGACTAAGAGAAGCTAACGGAGTGAGCCTCTGGTGGAGGATTGGCCTCAGAGCCCTCAGGACTCTCCTCACCTTGAAGGCTTATGGTGCTACATCAGTTTGCATAGTATACAATAGTAATAATTTTGGACATAATGAGGTTTGTCAACAACTGTCAAATCATTGATATATTATTAAAAACATTTTTATTTTTGTAATAAAGAATAATTAATCAGTTTAGTAATTAATATGATAATTACTTATTAATATATAAGTTTAATCAGAATATAGGACTGATATGACTTGTTTAAAGCTGTAAAAAAAGGAAACTCATGAAGAGGTTGCTCAATTATGGGACAAAACCATGAATACACACACACACACACACACACGCAAAACACTGAGCACTTTATTAGGAACACCGTCTTCAGTTCTTCATGGCATGGATTCCACAAGATGTTTAAAACACTAGATTTTGGTCCACGTTGACATGATTGCTTCACACACAGATTTTTCTTTTTGGACTTTCATACTGCAGTTCATCTATTCTACCACATCCCACAGCTGATCTACAGGATTCAGATCCTGAGACTGGGAAAGCCATTATCAGCCATTACTTTTTCTTTTTCTTTGTGACTTGGAAGTAGCCATATGCACATGATCAGCAACAATGTTCAAATAGTCTGTGGCATTAAAGTGCTGATTGATTGGTATTAACAGGCCCAAAGCTTGCCAAGACTACCAGCCTGGACTGTTGGCACAAAACAGATTGACTCTGACCTTTGATCTGTGTTCCTCAGCAGAAATCGATAGCAGTAATCGAGATTCAGCAGACCAGGCTACATTTTTCTGGTCTTCTTCTGTCCAGCGTTGGGGAGTCCGCTTCAGCCCGTTGTTCACCGCTGCAGCCTCAGGTTTCTGTTCTTGGCTGACAGAAGTGGAACCCAGCGTGGGCCTCTGCTGCTGTTGTAGCCCATCCGCCTCAAGGTTCTATGTGTTTGGATTCTGAAATGCTTTTCTGTTCACCTCACAGTTGTACAGAGTTATAAATAATATAAATAGTCATATATAGCACACATTGCAGGGTTTCACACTCTCCCTTACATGAAGTCAGGTGTGGCGGCTTCTTTTGACACGTTCATGAGGCAGCACTTGAAAAAGAAACACTGATGACCCAAGTGATAGTCATAGTTCTTTTATTCATTTAGGAGAAGCAACATCTGGCAAGTGGTTTATGTACCTCAGTGGAGCCTGAAATCACAGTTTTAGGTGGGCCTGAAGCACCAGTGTAGACATCGTAGCATGATCCCTCACAATTCGTGTAGTATCCATGATTTTTTTTTAGGAGCAATATGGATTCAAATAGGACTAGGAACATATAATTATTTCAGTGCAATTGACTGTAGTGCTGTATTACTGCATAGATTGAGCAAATGTTTGGTTCAGCAAATATGAAAATTACACCACACTCCAAAGAATTAAAAGTTAAGTAAACATACAGGGATGTTTCCCCAGACAGGGATTAGCCTGGCACTCTAAGGAAAGAAAAACAAGACTAACATGGTTTCCTTGCATTTGGTTCTCGGAGATGACAAGTTCTGTGCAGAAAGCTTTAAATGGACTTAAATGGATTGAAAATGTTGTGAAGTTCAGGACTAAGATTAATCCCTGTCTGAGAAACAGAAACAGAAAAACAACAACCAAAAAAAAATAATAATAAATTAGAAAGAGTTTAGATGTTATTACTACTTGAGAATTTCCACTTGTAGCAAATCATTTTTGTTACAGTGGTCTTAAAACAGGATGGTCATAAACATCTGTACACAGGACCTTCCATCTGGCTTTTTCCTGTACACTTCATCAGCTGAGCATCCCTTTTTGTGCGATCAACAGTAGCTATAGCAAATCATGCTAGAGCAAAGAGCCAAGCCTCACATTATTGTTTGTCAACTTTATCTGTAAAAGACATTCAAGCATTTCATGACAATGTGAACACACATTTATACAGTATCACCGCTAACTCAGTGTGCTTACACTTAATGTAGTAATGTAAATGACTGGTGTCTAATTTACCTTTTGGGACAAACTTCAGTGAGTGGCTGAAAATTCAGAAGCGTGATAATCCTTCCTCTGGGCCGTCATTCAGAAACTCATGACCTAGTCCGTTGCCACACTTGCCACACAGAACCTGCACATAAAGCCAAACATAAGTACTGATGAACTACACCATCTCAAGATCTTAATGATCTGTGTACAGTAGTAGTAAATAAATGTGACTTTGGCTTTATAATAATAATAATAATAATAATATGTACTGATAACTCCATATTCTATATTTAGTGTACCTTATAGGCTGTGAGAGTTTCCATCATTTTGGTTACACTGTCTTCACGGATGGTCTCAGTGAAGGCAGGCCAGGGAGAGGAATGGTCATATTTGGACCTGCTTGAAAACAGTGGATGTCCACACTGGGAGCAAGCGTATATTCCTGCAGATGACAAAATGGGAAATCTTTACAGTACGCACAGGCCAGGCAAAACATCTTGGAGAATTAACCAATTTAATTCTGTCTGGGAAATGTTAGTAAAAAAACTAACAGCAACTGCACAAAAGTCAGAAACCACCATTCATTTATTTAATTTCCAGTCTACATGGCCACTAAGTAAAAGTTTATAATAAGTAAATAATCCATTTGCATAAGGAAGAAGAAAGACAAAGACAGAAAAGAGGAAATGGGACCCCTAGAATCTGTACATGATCTGATATACTAGACCTAAATAAAAAAAAAAATAATACAATTCTGTTTCTGTTTATGCTTCCACTGGGAGAAGATGACTCAGCACGGTGGATCAGAAAGTACCTGGCGCTGATCAAGAAGTTGGTGTGGTTGGTGTGGCACAACAGATAGCACCACTTCCTGCTGCTGTGTTACAACACTATGTGCGAGACCAGGGTTCGATTCCCTGCTGCACTACACCAATAAGAGTCCTTGGGCCAGACTCCTAACACTACATTGGCCCACCTCTGTAATACGACTAACCTTGTAAGTCGCTCTGGATAAGAGCATCAGCTAAATGCCATAAAATGTGAATGTAAATGTAATAAGAAAAGAAAACAGATCAAGCAATGGACAATGGATAGGACATCCCACAGTCTAGAGGTAATCATGACTGAATATGTTTGGGATGAGTTGGATGGTGATGAGTGATGGCTTCTGAGGCTGAACTTTGAGGTGTGGAAAAACCTCCCTGCAGATTTCTGCAGAAACACACTTCTGAAAGTACGTTTTCTGAAAAGAATGGAAGCAGTAATAAAGGTAAAGAGTGAACCGACTGAATACTGAAACATCTGATATTTGAGTTAGTTGTTGATGCTTCTGAATAATTTTCTGTTAATTATCTAAACGGTTTATTTAATTGAAACAGAAAATTGAAGAGCTTGTACTTAATGAGCATTTTGATTGGAAATTGGTCTTGGATTTCTGCACAGTTCTGTATTATCATGCTGTTTTTTTGTTTTGTTTTTTGTCACTAATGTGACCTGTTTAAATCTACAGAATCAAAAGTAGCATCAGTGGATTAATCAGACCCAGATACACAGATACAAATAAACCAACACTAATAACTGAACTGATAAACAGTAATCCAAACTGGGACACAATGCTGATATAACGATGCACATTGTTGACATTGTGTCTCTGTGTAGATTAACGGGATAGCTACCTGCAGTAGAGCTCTATGAAAGCAAGGAACTGGGAGCTAGGATTAGCAACAGCAAGTGTACCACTAGTCTCCTGTGAGTATTATTTAGCTAAAGTTAAACAGAGTTTCTGTGGCTCATAATAAACTTCATATAAAACGACCTATATCTACGTTAAAGCCCAGTTAAACTTTGGTTAAGGGTCTTCGCTATAAATCCAGGACAACAACATTTGTATGACAACTGTGATGGATTCAATGGGTTAAATGGGTGAATCTTATTACAGGAAAACGTTCAAGACAAAATAGCTACTAAACTGCACCATAAAAATCTTAAAAAAGAAAAAAAATCAAGAAAAGAAACGAAGCTTTTCTGCACTTTACAATTTTGAAATTAGATACATAAAGTTTGCTGCCAGGCTAGCTTAGCTACCTAGCTAACCCCCTTACATCATATAGCTACGCAAGCCAGCTTACGTCATCGTTACCAGAGCAACGTCAAGCGGGGGAAACACACATTCAGTCCTTTACATACCCGGTTTAAAGTGGTCTTTATACACCTCCTTCCCGAAAAACGAACAAAAAGACATGTCGTACTGAAAGACCCCCTGTGCGCTGCTCAGGACCTCAGCTCAGTGGGAATGGATCCAGGCGGACAATAATATTCCGGTCACGTGATCGTGACGCCGCTTCACAGGGCGAGACTATTGCCAAAAGAGACTAAGGGCCAGCAGGGGGCAGCGTGTCCACACGGGACTCACAGGATTTGACTGTTCTCATTTTCCTGAAGTATTCAGACACTTAGGGCCCTATCTTACACCCAGCCAACAGTCTTTATATTTTCACGCCCTCCGCCTGCGCCGTTTAAATAGCAGCGGTACTTGTGGTGGTCTCGACATGAGGTGTGTTCAGGTACATGTCTGGCGTGTTGCTATCTTGGCTATGGAAAACACGGGCGCGCCACTGACTGAAAACAGCCTAGCAAGCAGTCAACAGTCAGCAGCTAGACGTTCATCAACACAGGCGCGCACCCAACGCGCGCACCCAACGCGCGTACACCCCCGCTAGGCCCCATAGAAATAGCAATCAGCAAGTCAGAGCGCGCCTGTCTCTTAAAGGGAATGGAAAGTGACAGGCTGATCGGTTTATTGCACCTTACGCCCAAAACACACACATGATTAATTAAGAGACTTAGTACATAACTTTAACATCTTTTTTAGCCCGTTGTTACCAAAGCGCCCTAAATCAAGCTGTTGACTGTTGACGGCTCGACTAATGATCGCTAAAATAGGGCCCTTCATTAGTAATAGGGTGAGTTCATTAGTAATTCAGTTCATTTAGGGAGCACCCATTGCGTCCACTGGCGTTCAATTAAGCACACACTTTGTACGATCTCCATAGAAACGCCTTGCCAGCAGAATAGGGCACTCTGTAGCAGCCAGGCATGAGCAAAGGGCCACCATGCCCAGTGCCAACCATAGGCTAGAAGCATTTCTCATCCTCTTTAGCCAGTGTTGACATAATTCTTGACCAACAGAAATGCTCTAAAATGACTTGGAATAAAATGATTTTACATTGACTTCCATTGAAAGTTTAGAAGGGTTTTTGCTTCTCCTGTAAAAGTTGCTATTTTGGAGATACATGTTTTTCATTTGACAGCGACAATATATACAGCCCCTAGCACTGGGCTGTGAGGCAGTGGAACTGTGTCCTGGACCGATGAGTGATAGAGCTCCATCCAGTACATTTGGGATATGTTGGAAGTGATCCTCCAACATCAGGACCTGAATCCACTAATGGTTCTGTGGCAGCAATGAATGCAACCAACTCTTTGCAGCAGTGGGCTTAAAAATTGTCCCTAAAAGAGTAGAGGGGGGCAGACTACCTGAAATGAAATGAAATGTTGTCTACATATGGTCCTATCAAAATCACTAAACGGCTAACATGTATTTTATTAAAAGACAAGTGTATAATACAGACATTTACAGTAGGTACAGTATGTCTCACAATGCTATATCTCAGTGGGCTATGATTACAGAGTTTAGCTTACAGAAGAAATGCATACAGTAAGACTTATTTACCACAGTGTTAAATCATTAAAGCTCCTGTTTCATTATTTGCCATTATATTACGTATTGTAACAAATGTTAATGGCAGATGTGATGATCCATCCGTGTTGCTGGAGAGTTAGTCATCTGTAAAAATGCTCTGCACACAGGACCTTCTGTCTTTGGGCCTGTTCATGATCACCACTCTGTTACTCAAATTTACAGTAGTTCTTTAGGATTTCTGGAAGCTCCAACCAGTCCAGAGCCATTCTGTGGACAATATGCTTCTGAATAGTCTTTCGGCAGAGTGTCTGCAGCGAGGAAACTACAACAGAAGTGGAAGAAACAGAAGAAAAAGGTTCAATTATGTTAGAAATCATATGTACATGTACTGTATCTGTATATTTTGATATTGGAGTGGGCAGTATTTATGCAGATTTGTATCACAGTGTATCAGTAATCTCAGTAGCCCAAAATATGTTGTTGTTGGTATTATTATCAAGCCATATTTCACGAGCATTTCTATAAAATGCACACAAGGGGCAAATTTGCGTAGACAATGATTGGGCTTGTAACGTAATGAGGCAGATGATACAGGTTATAGAAGAGTACGAGAAGAGCCCCACTGATGACATCCCACATAACAAAAACCTAGACATAGTAAGATGTGGGAACAAGATAATTAAGTTGTGGCCACAACTTAGTAAGATAATTAATTTGAGGCCATGGCTTAGTGAGGTGTGAGAACAAGGTAATTAAGTCATGACCATCACTTAGTAAGGTGTGGAAACAAGATCCTAAGTCAGGCCACAATTTAATGATCTTATTCTGAGGTTGTGTGGTAGACTGTAGCCTTATGAATCCTATCCTTTATTTAGTCATTTATTGTCTTATGTTCTTCCTCCTGGTCAGGTCAGCGATAAGTCCGGAGCATACCCGGAATCACTGGGTTCAGGTCAGGAATACCTCCTGGACAGGTAACCAGACTATTGTAGGGTAGAACACACACCTATTTACCCACAACCTCACACCTATGAGCGGTTTAACACAGCCAGTTCTCTTATCATGTGTTTTTTGGGAGGCAGGAAGATCAAACCCATAGCCCCAGGCCACTGGAGCCTTGTGGCACACACACTACATGCTGCTTCACTGTGCTGCCTTGAGGCCTGTTCTGTTTTGCCTACATTTCTTTTGTTTGAGTTTAATTTATTTATAAAATATCCCCAATATTCCAGTATCCTCATTTCAGTTTGGGACTTACAGCCATATTCCACCTGGACAATTCTGACACATTTAGTGGCAGCAAATACATCTACCACAGCGTAGAGAGGCTGATTGGTGGGGATTCCTTTAGCAGAGGCACCCATGTCTTCACCATTGATGACAATATGCATATCAGCAAAGCCTTGCCCTTTCTGCACGTAGACTACTCCAATGCGACTGCGTCGTGCGGTCGGAGGCAAAGCATTGGTCTTGTACAGATCATCCAGGATGTGACTAAACCGCCCGGGTCGACTCCGTCCCACCAGCTTTTCCTTGGGTATGCTTATGTTCTCTATATACAGATGGGTGTCTGTGAAGAAACTTTTAGGTCTGTTGCTTTCCTCATTTCTCCCATCTGCTGCCTGCCCTGCTTCTCCTTGAACCTCGTCTTCAATGACCTTATTGTGGTTCCTGGTGATAGCGAACACCCAGCTTTCTCCCTGGTCCACTAGGTCAGGCAGGGAGTACTCAGGAACAATCTCCAGAGTTTGAGGGTCACGTGCGGTCAGGCCGATCCTGAGGTGGCCACACCAGCCCAGTTCCTTGTCCTCAATCTCCACCAGGAAGATCTCTCCAGGGCTCAGCGGATGCTTACTGAAGCAGATTCCATTGGCAAAGCTTTCCACTCGAGTGGCCTTGGTTCTAGAAAGGTCCAGTTGCACATTGGTTCCATGAACTGGGTGGAACTGCATGAACTGGCCCAAAACCGCAGCCATTTTCAAAAATTCCAATCTTTAAAAAATGTTACTTCACCATAAAAAGAGCATAAAACGTCAGAGACACGTCCTTTACACTTCTCTAACGTCTAAAGCCATCTTTAAATCCATTTTGTCCTGGTGGCAGGCATATCCTTCCTCCACGAACTCCAACACACTGTAGCTTGGAGAAGTTTCTAGTTCCAGAGTTGTGGCTATTTTTGAACCCACTGCATGTGTCACTGGTTGTTCAAAACAGATGGCAAGGTATGCAGAGCAGATAGGGATAACCCCCTCAAATAGGAATACCCCCTTTCCAGCAGCTGAGCGCCACCTACTGGCATGAGCTTGAATGCACAGCTCTGAGAAGAGCTTTTTCACTTTTTGCATTTTTACAGCTTTCTAAACTTTTGCACAATATTGCATATCCACATATTCAGCCTAAAGCAGATTAGCCCCACCCATTCACAATGACATCATAAGGAGTGTTTCAGTCTGGACTGTTCTCTAAACCACAATATATCAGAGTTCATTTACATACAACTGTCTTAAAGGCACAGCAACAACTGCAGCCTGTTGAATTCTAAGGCAGTAGAAGTGGGCTGTGGCCTTGCAGTGGTGCTGATAGGGCATTGTTAACCATTTATTTTTTGTTACACTGTTTAGGCATTTCACCAAACATCAGTTTATGCTAAATATTACAAATATTACTGTGGTAATTATTTGTGAAAAGGAAACTTTATATTTAGGTCAGGCTTTTCTCTTAAATTGATAAGGATTCATCCATCATTGATAAAAATAAAGAAGCTTATTATGGTGCGTGAAGTGAAATTTTGTGATATATTTGATTGGATTTTGAATTACTGCGTTTTTCTGTGGACTATGAAATCTTTGGGTGGTCGGTTGTGTGAGCCACAAGTAGCAAATGGTTAGGTGCCATGTTCTATAACAGAGGTTCAAAGATTGGAAAGTGTAATAAACTGAAAAAGTCTAAAAAGAGCTAAAATTGAACCCTTTAACCCTTCAGAATTGGCCGTCTCACCAAGGAGAGTGAAAATCAAGCCCTTATAAACCCCTGGAAAAGCCTGTGGACCACTGCCAGGCTGAAAGTGTTATAACAAACTTCCCAAATTACCCAAAACAGCCTCACCAGTTTGTACAGATGTCCCTGTAGTTCCTGAGTAATAACTCTTAGTCTGTAATAAGCCCTGGAGTGTTTAAAGGGGTTAAAGCAAAATAGCCCTAACATGCTATCCCCAGTTTGACGTTTTGTGACTGACTTCTGTAAACATTAATACGGGATAAAGCACTGTTGTAAATCCAGAATAAAAGAAGTTATGCAGTGGTGGAACAATGTTCCAGCGAAATCTGTGAGCATAGTGCTGTTAGAGTAAGCACAGATAATATAGGTTATGCTGATGCCTTTGAACAGAGTGTATATGTGAGCGTGTGAGTGTGTCTTTGTAATAACCCTGTGTTCTTCTTCCCCTGTAGCACCCAAAATACATCCTTCTGTCTATTATGTGTTCAGAGATGAGCCCTCTGTTCTGCACTGTAATGTGGGTTCCACTCTATAAAGCCTTATCTGGGCCAGAACAGCTCTTGTTTGCCCTACCTTCCTATCTGGCACAGTTTGAAAGGGTAATACATTCACAAAGCCTTTTAGGAGGCAGCTGCTGCATAGAATGGCTGCTGTTACTTTCAGTAATGCCTTGCCCAGCCCAGCCCAGCATCGTCCCTGTCTTTGTCTATGTTCCATGGAACATGTTTACGTTCCCCATGTGCTCCTGTTGGTACTTCATTGTTTATGTTTTGCTTCACTGTCTCCGCCCTTGACCCGCCTCATTATTAGTTTTCCCACCTGTGTGTTATTGTTAGCCCTCAATCAATTCATCAAATCAAATTTATTTGTATAGGGTTTTTTACAATGGGTGTTGTCACAAAGCAGCTTTACACAATCAGTAATTAGTAAAAAGACAAGAAATCAACAACATAAAAAGATGTGAAAACCTAAGACCCCCGGTGGGCAAACCAAAAGTGACAGTGGCAAGGAAAAACTCCCTCAGGGCTGGAGAAAGAAACCTTGGGAGGACCCAAGCCTCACAAGGGGGACCCGACCCATCCTCCTCTGTTCAGAACTATTTATAAATTATTGATAAAAGTCACAGAACCACCAAGAATGTTGTACTGGTCAGGTGTGCAACATAATCATAATATCATAATATAATAATCATGGTGTAGTATAACTTAATACAGTCATGGCAGTAATGGTCAGAGTAATGAGAGAAATGATGGCTAATAGTGGTGATATTAATAGTGGTAGATAGTTAAGAGCCATTTAGGTTTTAACATGGTCATTAGGCAGGTAGAACGGTGTGCAGCTGGTGTGGCATGGTTGATGGGAGAGACTGGTGGTCAGATTGGTGGGTGGCAGCTGGTCTGACGCAGGTAGAGAGGACCCCACCAGTCAGTCTTCCAGCAGGTCGGGCTGGATGAGTGGATGAGCCATAACTTATCAGAGTTTGTCCCAGCTGCTCCCATGTTACCTGTTCAGGATAAACAGTATACCCCTGGATTTGGCCTTGGTTTTTGTTGTGAAGTGGATTTTTCTGTAATTCTGTTCTGCTACTGAATGCTCCTGTTCATATTCCTTCATGCTATCATGAATAGTTCTATGGTTTCATCCTACTCTAGTCTGGGCTTGTTCTTCTAGGTCCTAGTTCAGCATTCTTAGCTTTAGTGTATTTGGTTGTAGTTGTTTCTTTACGTCCTTTATTATTAAACTGGGCTTGTATTTGCATCCTGCCTTCAGGCCTGCTTTCTTACTGCAGCGCTTCACTTCTACTGTCTAAAATTTGGTGGTGCGCACCAGTAGTTTCACTTCTCATTAAAAGGGGAATCCACAGATTTTTTTCCAGAATGGTTTGATATACAGTCAATGTTTAATTGTGGAAAATTAGATTCTTCACAGAGTTTTTCCCAGTAGGTACCAGAGGTCACAATTTCAACAATACAAATACAGTACAGCCTTTTGGTTCACTATCCAAAATAACCAGTGCAGCTACAGGCGTCTTACGAGTTACACATGCAATATGTATAATAGTAAAAATTAGTAGTAAATAGAAAAAATATATTTCTTTGGGGACTGTTTTTGTTACAATGTTTGTTATCGGAAAGTGGACACACACTGAACATGAACAGTAATATAATGGCAATATTGGCCTTTCAATAATTTCTTCAAACTGGTGCAGAATAAGTGTTCAATAAGCATTTTTGATTTGAAAAAATCAGTTTACAAGGCAGTTTTTATTTTTTTATTTTCTGAAATCAACATGTCTTTTAACTAGTGAAGGCCTCTTAACTTCCTGTTAGTGATCGTGATTGACTACAACTGGTAGCTTCTCACTTTATAATGCTTTGTCTGATAGCACCCATTGGATTGACCAGCAGACGTAATGATGTGAAAGTCCAAAGAGCTTAGACGTGCAGAGGTGCAGAAGGAGAAGGAGAAATGTAGATTTACACAAGGCAGGACTTGCAGTTTGCTAAGGTTGGCAGCTGACCACAAGGACAAAGAAAAAGCCTTCTGGGGAAAAGTTTAACAGTCAGATGAGACAAAGATGTCTGTGAGTAAATGAGAGACATCCAAGCCCAAGAACACTGTACCAACTGTTAAGCATGGTGGTGGTAGCATGAAGGCGTATGATTTTCACCCTGTGTTGATTAAAAAAAATCTAATTTAATCAATAAAAATGATTCTTTTCTGTTATTATTTTCTAGGGCACTTATTCTGCCCTAGAAAAAGTCACTAAAGCCCAATATTGCCATGACACAACATATCTGTAACCAGTTCATGTAAAAGGTTCCTGTAAGGGAGCTTACAACTGTCTGTTCTAACAACTGAATAATGCAGAACTTTGGAAAATTCGGTGGAATTGCCCTTTGATGTGCAAATGTAACATGCACCCAGCTCAGCATGTGCTGCAATGTGTTTGAGGGTGAGTATGTTGGGGCTGGGGGTGCTTAATCTGGATTAAAGTGGACTGCAGCCATGCACTGCATAATCAGGATTGGTGAGCTGCTGCTGTTGGCCAAATCACATCTGTACGGAGGCAGAAAAGGGGGAGGTGTTTGACTCAGTAGAGGCTGTGTCGTGCGACTGCTAGATTTAGAGCTCAGAAACACACACACAAAATGATCAGTATCAGTGTGATTTCACATCCATGCCAACTAATACCCACCCATATGTCCAAACCAGCAGGACTGGACACCCAACAACAGCAGCAGCTGCTCATCCATTAGGTTAGTTTTCACACTCCTGGTTCAGTTTCTGCTCCGCTCGCACGAGAGAGAGAGAGCGAGAGAGAGAGCGACAGTGAGAGAGTGAGAGAGAGAGAGAGAGCGACAGTGAGAGAGAGAGAGAGGGAGAGAGAGACTCTTGCTGCTGCTGCTGCTGCTGCCCTGAGCTGCATCTCCAGCTTTCTGAAGCTGAATGGTTTGAGGAAAATGAGCACAAAGTGCCCTCAGGATATTTCGCTGTGTGGAAGATTCACATTGAAGCCCAAGTGTAGGAGAAACCAGAACTTGGTAAGTATATATATTTTTTAAATTCTCTTTTTTATCAAGGTCTCCTGGAAGTAGATGTACAGGACTGACCATTAACTGCTCAAGCTCAGCAACCAATCAGCAAAAGCCTTTACTATCGTCAGTATAGCATTTTCTAATATACAGCATATAACTGTTTAACCTTGAAAATATAGATCAGCTTCCTTGTGTATAAACAAGAAGTAACTGTTACGCCACAGAAAAATAGCAGATGATTATTAATGTACAATCTGTCATTCTTCTGCAAAAGCATTTAAAGTAATATTGAACCATATACATATGTAAATACATTATTATTATTATACACTATGTGATTGTTTCAGGTTTTACAACCCTGCTGAAAAAAAGCCTGTCCAGCTCAAGGAGATCAAGTTGGTTAACCTGGTTAACCGGCTTAGCTTTTGCCCCGCACAGGTTATGCTGGAGTTTGAGTTAAATGGTGTAGCTGGTCTACCAGCATGATCAACCTGACCAAAATATCCTAAGCCTGTTGAACAGCATGATCATCATGACCATGCTAGTTGACCAGTAAGACCATGACTAAGAGGGTTAACCTGCATGACTATTGTGACCAGTGCTGGTTGACCAAAAATGTCAACCAAAGGTTTACCAAACTTGACTGCTTGAGGACCAGCTTGGTCAAGTTGGTCGTGCTGATAGATCAGCTGGCCCATCAGACAGACAGAACCGCCTTGACCATCAAGGACCAGCTTAGACCATCTGGTTCTGAGCTATATGTTGGTAGCAGGGTAGTAAAAGCATTACTAATGAAAACTTGGGTAGGTTTGTCAGTTCTTTCTGCTAGAACATTAAGAAGAACTGGTCATGGAGAAAGGCAAAGGCATCCAGCACTCTTTCTGAGACCACATTATGGATCAGTCAAATAGCAATCCCAAGATGCTGGGTAAAACCGGCCCTATAAAGGAAGTCCTTCATGTGAGCAAATGACTTAACAGGGAATTCCAATGATTTTTCACAATATCTGCATAATTAAATGGTTAAAAAGTCGTTCAGGTTTAGCATGAAACTTACAGAGTCAGAATTTCACAGTGTTTACTGAGACGGTAAACTGAACCAGACGTCTGCAATGCCTTCCAAAGCTACCTGACAGCTAACACTGGTACGTTTACCCACAACACACCAATGGACATTAAACCACATCTGTGCAGACATTATGAGAAGTCTGTGAACTTCCCCTTTAATCATTACTTGGGTATGTATTTATATAGTTTGGCGCTATGCACTTATCTGTTTCAGTGAAGCCTTGTTATTATGAAGATAATCCATGGGAAACATTTGTCTGATGTGACACTTAATCTGTTATGCTGAAGCTGACTGTCTCTTTCAGGGCATGTTCAGCGCACTCTTCGGATAAAAAAAAAAAAAATTCTCTTTGGCTTTTTTTAGCTCAAAGAAAACACTGATGAGGACCAAAATATGTAAAAAGCTGAATGATATTTGCTGTCAGAATGTCCCCATCTTACATAATATATATTTAAAAAGAACTACTTCAAACTATATATAAATAGTTCCAACTATTTTTAACACTTTTATCATCTGGTCATGTGAAAAAATGAGGACACCTAATGAAAACCCTTAATGGACATTTGATATTGATTTGAACAATCTTGAGAGGTGTGAGGAACATTAAGTGACTACATTAAGGGTCTGTTTACACCTGGTATTAACATACACTTTCTATCCGGAAAGAATCTGGATCTACTTTGACCCCGATTCTGTTCACACTTGCCATTTAAATGCATCCCCAGTGTGATTGAGTGTGACTGATTCTTCCTGTAAACAACAGTTTCTCATCAAAACTATCCTGCTCCGGGAGACTGTAAACAGGATACCATCCAGATACTGGTCACATGACGTGATCAGGTGTAAACAGGTTCTTTGAGTGGTTTTATTGAAAAGTGGAAGCATTGAAGAACCACAGCAATTTAGCCACGAAGTAAGAAAACACGTAAAGTTACAGAGCGGGTCTTTGAGTGCTGAGGGGCATAGTGCGTAAAAGTCACCAGCGCACTGCTGACCTGTTTACTGCAGAGTTTCAGACCTGCTGTTAGAGCAGGTTTACAATGGGATGGTGTGAAAGGGCTTGTGGGTTTAGTGTATAGGTATCCCAATACTTCTGTCCATATAGTACATCCATGGCAAGATCCAAAGAGCTTTCTGAGGGCTTCAGAAAGAAGGTTGTAGGTGCAATTTAAGTCTGGGAAAGAATTTAAAAACATCTTAAAAAATAGAAATCAGTATGAAACAGACCGAATGGCTTATCTGCAACATTGAAGTGCTGGTAATCATATTATTAAGAATTCTATGGACTGTTGGTTTTGCATTATAAGCAGTCCAGGATGTCATCACTGTCCAAAAACAACCATATATCTCCAAAACACTACATTTACATTAGAAGGAAATTATTTGAATATAAATGAATGTAACTAGATTACTACTAGTAACTAGATTTTGTATTTTTATATTCTATTTTATTGTATTCAAAGTGGACTTTGGATCATTTCTACTGGCCATTTCTACTGGCCATTCACCATGAAATGTTGTGATGACACAATGTAAAGGGCAGCTGCTGTGTGTTCAAATGGAGAACAATGGTGATACATGGCTTTGACAATATGACAGCAACAATGTTCTGCATGATCTAAATGCAAACAAATGCAGTAAGATGAACATCAGCACTTTCGAGCAGTTAGTCTAATGGTCTATTAACAGCCATTACTTTACTGATGTTACAGTACTACTTAATTGTCATTTAGATGAATGTAAAGCCCACTGAGGCATTTCCCAATGTCCTGCACCAGGGTGAGACAGAAATGCCTATATAGTCCAGAAATGGATAGCAGTGTCCTAATCAGATTTAAATTAGTAAGGTCCTTTACCCCAAAATGTAATCCGCCAAGACTAAAGCTCCTTTAGACTGGCACTGGAGCTGTCAGGCTAGCATTTACCTTAAGCTTATACCACACCATTAGCATTAGCATTACACAAACCTCACCCCCAAATCACATTTTTTCTCAAGCCTTGTTGGGTTTGGTAATCCTAAATACACTTGCTGATGTGGTTTCTGTATGACACATTTATGAAAGTGCTCAGAACTACAGACAAACTCCAAACTTAAAGATGGTTGCTTTCACAACACTAGTGAGGGCAGACCAACACAGGCCCCCTCCAACACGTGCACAGTCAAACCTCTCATTTTTCGAACTGCTGCTGATGTAACATCACCAGGAACCAACACGTCTGGAGGGATGCGCCGCATACCTGGCTCAAGCACACCAGCCTGTAGACGCCAGTGGCGGCCAGCATCACAGCAAAGCGTTGTGGGGAGAGAGAGCGCCTTCTACCCACCCTGGAGAGGCCAATTGTGCTCTCTCGGGGTCTCGGCTGGGATTTGAACCAGCAATCCTCTAATCATGGTGACAGCGCCTTAGTCCGCTGAACCATTCAAGACCCAGTATTAATTTCTGGTCATTTTTTGTGCAAAGTTTCCATCAAAATGAAAATTTGTGTAAGTTCTGTCCAGACCATTGCTTTAACATAACCTAATATGACCTAGTCACTAATAATGTGTTAAAACATCTCTCTACTCTCAACCCTGTTCACTAACCCTGTTTGTTTGTGGCCAACAGCTCAATGTGTTTTTTACTTATAGTAGTAAAAATCTGAACCAAGATCTATTCCAAATCTGTGCTGTTTTACAGAATCATTTCAATTTAAAGCAACTTTATATAGCATTTTCACCCTAAAATAACAGCTTCATAATTATTGAGATGCTTCACTGACTTAGACACTCCGGGCTTGGAGTAGCTATGCTGCAGTATGTAACTTTGTTGAAGCAGTCAGGACTGCGCTAGTGGGAGAGCTGTGTAACGCAGTGTAACTCCAGTCATATTTGTGTAAAATATAGTAATATTACTCTACCACGTCAGTCCACATGCTTCCTTCACCTTTCAGTGGCGGTTCTGTATCTCTCAGCTCGTCCAGAAAAACGTGTCCTTAGTGGCGGCTCAATGTGGCTTGAACCATAGTGTTGCTTTAAGTCCAGTGTTTATTAGCAGTTTCTTAGCATCTCCCTTTGTAAACCTATGTTCCTTGAATGCCTCTAAAAGCTACATCACAGAAAGCAGTTAAAGAGACTCTGCCTAATGCCTGAGACATTGCTTTATGATAACAGTCAGATTTATCATTATTTTCGAAATTATTAATATCTACTGTCAACATTACACACAAAATTGCTGTATAGTATAGTATAGTAAATAAGATGGTTATATGTTAGCTGTTGAATTGAACAATCCCTGGTTTCCACCACATCCACTGTAAAGAAATTGAGGGGGTGTGTTTAACTGCTTACCTTAGTCAGTTGTGCAGAATGCGCTACGCCTCACGTGGTACTTGTTGATGACTGTTTATGTAGTATAGGATTACATATGACAGAGATTCTACTGTGGCAGGTGTGTGCTTTGTGTGTTTAGTCTGACATTGCTGTTTGCCTGCTATCTCATCCAGCGGAAGTACAATTTTAAGGGAATTCTCCTACTTCTGCTGCCACTGCTGCAGAATGTGTGTCACAGAGTTACATAACCGCAGGAGGTAGTCTTTAACTCGCTTTTAAATGCTCTGTTTGACCCAGAAAGATAGGGGAAGCTCGTTGCCTTTGATACAGCTATACTTGCTAGTATCCAAATGATGTGACTGCAGTACATGTTTCCCTGACAGATCATTCCCCCCCTTTCGTTTTCAGGAGGATTCTTCATCTGCCAAGGCCCTGATAAAGCTACGAGAAAAGCGCTAGTGATTACCAGAGCATCGCTGCTGAATTGTGATCAGTTCTCATGTGTCTTAAGCATTACATAAGCTTTCTCCAACAGCTCCAGCAGCTGATGCACAACGGCAGCGGCCTGCGCCAGATAACATTCTTTAGTGCATGGAAACGGCCACTGCGGCTTGTTTTCTCTAAGGTGGAGCGTGTGCGAATCGTGTGCCTTTGGGGCAAACTCTATTCCCAGTGCTTTATGGGACACTGGCATTGCTCTACCAAGCAGAAGGTGAACTACCATAAGGAAATCCAGCCATTCAGGGAATTACATCCTGCTCCAGTAGTTCGGAAACGACACGTCAATATGTCGCTTGAGAAAACGTTCATGTGCAGTATTAGGGTTTAATCCACATGGTGACTAGCTTCATTGACTTTCTAGACTGTCTGTGATGACAGCTTAACGTAATCACAGATTGGGCCTTGTCCTCATTTTTTACATAATGTAAAAAAAAAGAAACAACAACAATTTGCCCTGTTCTATTTTGGTGTATATCTAGACCCTGTATTAGTGTGTCTGGCAGCAGATGGAGAACCGATTGCTGCTTATATCAGAAGAGAATCTGGCTGGTGCTTTATATGAAAAAGGCAAAATGACTAAAGCAATTACCCAAAGGCAGTCAGTCGTTCAGTCTCGAGTCAAAACTTAATATTGAAATATAGTGTTGATTTATGATAAACTGTGAAAATGCTACCAAATAATTGAATCATTTCATATTTGTGAGGCAAAGTAGTTGATGACTTTTATTGTCTTTTCTTTTCACTTAAAGGTGGCTCGCGTCTGCAGCGCTGAGATAAGACATGGCAGGAAATGAAAGATGCCCCGAGCTGTCTTGCGGGGCCCAGTGTCCGTCCCGACAGCCTGGTCCCCCTGAGCAGCATGAGACTGCCAGGAGGGGAATAGTCATCCAGCTGACTGGAACAGAGGGTGAATGGGACAGTCTTGATGACAACGAGCTAATATTCACACTGGACAAGGATGGGAAGAAATCCCTCAGCTCTACAAGCTCCCTCCCAAAGCCCAGGCCATGCTCCATGGACATCCGGGCAGATGACGAATGGAGTGTCCCCTCGTCCATATTTCATGTGCCCCTCTCCCCATCTTCCCCAGGTTCTTTGGGAGATTGCTCATCCTCCTCCGGCCTGGGCTTCCTCTCCCCCACCCATCGCCCACTAGCCAGCCTGGTCAAATCCCTGTCCACAGAGCTAGAGCTTAAAGACACTTCCTCGCTCAGGCCCAAGCCTCTGCTCAGCCTGGTCAAGTCCATCTCCACTGAGCTTTCTCGCAACGAGCCTGAAGTTTCCCAATCCAAGTCGGATTCCAGGCTCAACCTGCACCTTTGGTCGCAACTGACCCAGTCCAAAAGTCGCAACGGGGACTCGCGTACCGCCCCGCCATCCCCTGTCGAGCTGTCCCCTTCTGAGCCCAAAGCAGGCTTCTTCAAAACGGAGCTGGAGGACACCCGCCGCAAGCTGACCGAGGCCATGCATGAACCCTTGAGTGTCTTCAGCAAGATCATGCGCGAGGACAGCATGGGCAGCCCCAAACACCACAAAAGCACAGGCTCCATAGATTCTCTGTTTGGAAGATCAAGTGGTGACCATACAATGCCCTGGGAGGGTCCAATGAGGACTGGTAAGAGAGTGGAATGCGATGGACTTCCCATGTGTAGCTGGGCAGTGAGACGTCGTAAGAGGGGTCTTCAGAGATCATACCTTACCTACAGTCACCACAGCAAACCAGAGGAAGCTGAAGCCATGCCAGAGGTTTTCACAGATGGAGGTGTGCTGCAGACTGGAGATACTACCCACAGAAGTAGCCTGGCAGCTGACCGTGCCCTAGAACTGTCCTTTTCTCCAGTTCCAAAAATGGCTCTGTGCTGTGTTGCTGCTTTGTCCTACTGCTACTTCATCTTGCCTTGGTCCCCTTATTGGTCCGGAATGTTTATTGGATTGGCATTTGGAGTCATGCTAGGGCTCCTTCTTATCCGATTAGGATTGACCAGGCCCAGGTTTGCTGGGCACCCCTATAGATTCATTGAGGATCCATACGACTTGACTCACAATGAGACTTTCCAGAGCAACACACACATGCTGAAGGTATATTTTATTGTAAAAAAAAAAAACATAAATACACTGATTATGAATTAGTAGTAGTATTAGTCCTCTAGTAGATTGTCTATGAACACATAATAGGATATTGACCTTTACATTGCGAACGTATTTAATATGTCAGTGAGCCCCTCAACCAATCACAATGTTTGCTTTGAGCATCCTGACCAATCAAAGCTCTATGGTGTTCTGAGTGTTTCTAAATTGGCTTTGATGAATTAGGACTGGAGATTGATATCAGTAATGATACTGATACTGTGACTTTGGTACTAATTGTTTGGATAAATATATAGAATATCATAGCATACTAAATGTAATATAGGCAGATTACCAGCAGCCTAACATTTAGAACAAGCATGCTTATTGGCTCATGGATGCTAGACTGACCACCGATCCACCATGGCATTAAAATCACTGACAGGTGAAGTGAAAAACACTGAATATCTGGTCACATGTCAAAATTCGGGATTTACATATTAGGCAGCAAGTAAACATTCAGATCTTACAGTTGATGTGTATAGAAGCAGGAAATTTTTTGGGGGATAAAATATTTCTAACAAAATTTTTTCTTTGCGTTTCGCATTTTATGCTCTCATTTTTTTCTTTACTTTCCCCCTCTTGTGTTCCGCTTTTTTTTTTTGTTGTTGTTTCATGTCATAAATGTTTAATGTGTACAGCTGGAGCCATCGCCTCCCTTCCTCACCAATTTAACAAATGCTATTATAACTGACGCTAGCCAAGCTGGACCACAGCTATTTATAGTTTATAAGTTAACATTAATAATTCATTAGCATTCATTAGCTTTGTTTTCAGTGTTTGCAGCCAGTGACTGTGATGATATTCTAATATGGCAAGCAATTTTAAATGTACAGCCGAACGGTTCCCATGGCTGCACATGCTGGTGTTGGCCCCTTCAGTTCATGCATCTCTCGGGCTCGTGCATTGACTGCATGTGCATTAACACTGGATGTTACAGAAAACAATACCTGTGGTTCAGCTTTGCTAGCATCTGTTATGTTGGCATTAGTTGGATTGGTGGTGTGGCCAGTAGAGAGGACATTAGCCTCCTGGCTGAGCAGAAAAGCACAGTAGAGAAACAGGCTGAGAAAACAGTGGGCTGTACAGCGATGGCTCCAGCTGTAGATGTTACTTGTCCATGACACGCCTCTCCATCTTGGCCACACCTCTTCTTCTTCCCATGCCCCCCACATCAAAATAAGGTCAAAACAGACAAATAAGGCAAATAAGAGTCTAAAACATGAAACCCCCAAATATTACCATTCATACTTATAAATCTTATACATCATAGATAAATGGGGAATTGTAATGATCTGAGCCAATCTGACCAAATTGTGATGGCTAGGGCCAAATTGTGATGGCTCAACAGATGGGTCATTTGGGTCTTATTGGGTGTTTCTGGTATGCTGTAGCCAGCACCTACCAAAAGAGGCCTAAGGAAGGACAATTGGTAAACCAGCAACAGGGTAATGTACACTCAAGGTTAAAGCAAAGGTTAGCTTTTGTGGTCTGATCCCACAGAAGAGCTACTATAACACAATTTGCAGAAAAGGCTGGCTATGACTTGGGCAATTAAAGTCTCAATAAGGCAGATCTGTATTATTAGGCAGGTGGTTTATTGTTATAGCTGATTGTTATGAGAACTGAAGTTCAGATGTTTCTGACTATAAAAACGTACTGAATTTTATTATCCAGACCTAATCAAGATATTGATGGATCCTTAGCAACAATGCAAGCCAGGTTAATTGTTTATAAATGTATTTTCAAATATATTATCAAGCATAATGCAATTGCAATATTCACTAATGGAATGACAACACTAGTCTAATTCTACAGACTCTTTCAGCAGACAGCCATGGCATTGCTCCCCAGGTAGCAGTCAAACGGCAAACTGCTGTTCAGCTAAAGCTTTTACTTTTTATAATGCTAGAACATTGGTCCCTGGGGCTTTATTAACTTAGAACATGCTGTGCTGACTCTCAGAGTGTGCAATTAATGTCTGGCTGCCCTTTTTTCCCGGAATGTGCCGAAGCTTTCATTAGCGTTCTGGCCTGTGAAGCTCAAAAATGGCTGATGCAGAACAGCGGTGCCCACGGCCTGTCAGAGCCACACGCTGAGTGTAACGACATCTTGACTGCTTCACACGAGAACTTCAATGGACAGTTTGACATATTGAGATTTTACTGCGCTCCAAATTTAGTTAATCAGCCAAGACATGTTGGCAAAGTATGCTTCTTATTGTTTGCCACCAGGGCTGTCCATAAATCATCAAACACTTATCACAGTGTCGAGTAGGTCTGTCAGACTTCAGGATGGTTTTTACCTTTGTAATATTTTATTTATATATATTTTGTAGGTAACATGGTGTCATAATGCATGCCAGAAACTGTCAGTTACTTTCACAACTTATTATGTTGGATTGGATTGGCTGAAAGAGAAGTTACATAAATATATGTAAATATAAATGGGACATTTAAAGACATGCCTTTTTTAGGTATCTATCACCAACTGTGAAATTAGACCACTCTGCCAGTTGTTGTGGGCTTAAATGAGAAAACATGTAGTTAAGATTTGGCTCAGCTTTCTACGTCCCAAGCTCTCTCATCAGACTTATTCCACCCCTTATCTGAATATCTCCATCTAGTACCTTTTCTAAGTTTCAAAAGGCAGCTACTTTTTTGGGCTTCTACAAACAGCTAGACTGTAGACAGCAATACATGACAAGCTGCATCTTGTATATCAAATCTGGTATGAGTAGCTGGAAACATATGGAAATTCAGATACAGCAGACTACAGCTGGAGGAAAGAGACAGAGAGAAAGAGATATGAACTCAAGGTGAAGTAAATGTTAGCCAGATGTTAGCAAACAGTGACAAATTAGTATAAACTTAGACGTATAAGAATTTGTGTAGACAAGAGGACTAATGACAAGGGTGGGGGGTAGCTGTGTGAACAGTGGTTTATTATCATTTAAAGAAACAGGTACTTTAACTTTTACAGGCTGTAAAACTGGGTGACAGTAGGTGCTGTGGTGCTGGATCCTTTAGGTACTTTGACCCTAGCATGCCGCAGACAACTCATTGAGAACCGAGAGAACTGAGCAAACTTTGTGTATTGTTTGTGTATTGCAGGGCTGGATGAACGAGATGTATGTATATGATCCAGAGACCTACCATCCGTCCCTAATGCACTCAGTGTACGTCACACTGGACGGACAGTGTCTTCGGCTGGATTATCCCAGAAACAACATCCCCCGCTGGGCCACGTTCGATGAGCCGCCCCATGACAAAACGTTCATCTACACTCGTACATTCCAGCTGGATGGCAGCAAGGTCTGTGCACCTTGTTGTTAAAATGGTCATTTTTTTTTTTTTTTTTTTTTATAAGACCACTTAGAACAGGATCATTTCCATCGCTTTATTCTTTAGAATTAAATAGACTCTTTTTGTAACTCTAAAATAATGTAAATGATCTCTGTTCTGATTGGATACTTGTGTTGTGCTTCATTCAGACTGAAATGTACAGAATAATTTTTTTTAAAGCTTAAAATTAACATTTAAGATATTGGATGTCCTGATTGGACCAAGATGTTTGGGTTCAGGGCAGATCCATCATATAGTAATGGATCAGGCATCAGCTATTTTATGCCAGATCCAGTTCCAATCTTTTGTTTTTCACTGTGTTCCAGCAGAGCGCCCTCTTGTGTCTTGTAGGCAGCATTAACAAGCATTCGATACACAGTTGTTGACAAAAAATGAAAGAGATCAGTTCTGAGTGTGTACCACTATACACACATCACACCCAGGGTCGGGCGATATCCACTTTTTTTATACTGTTTAAAAATATTATTTCGGTATACGGTATAACCGGGGACGAGGAGTAGTGCAGATGGTCCTGTGTTTACATGGTTTCCAATCTTATCCTGCCTTTAAAAACAAAAACGTCTCAATCTAATTGAACACCATGCACACTTAAAATTAATCTTTTATTAAATGTTAAATCATCACTCGACTACAGATATACTGAGTATTAGTGAGTGAAGTCGAGCGACTGGTGTTGAGAGTAACAGAAAGACGAAAGACCACAGCACAGACTGTGTACCAGCTAACTGAGGCTCGATGAATTAAACAAAACTAATTGGAGGCTCTGAGTGGTCCAGTGGACTAAGGCTCTGCCGCTATGATCCGATGATTGCAGGGTCAAATATCAGGTCCATCAGCAGCCAGAGTCAGAGGAAGCACAATTGGCCTTGCTCTCTCAGGGGTGGGTCACTCCTACTTTAATTTTGGTCAGTACAGGTCTCTGTTAGCTGTTGTATCGGAGCTTTGGATGCCTAGGGGTGCTGCATTAGCAACTGTTCAATAAGAGATTGGGAATGGGTAATTGGCCTTTCAAATTGGGAAGAAAATGGGGTAAAATGAGTAAAATTGGAGTGTAACTGAATCATCAGATGTCTGAAGAGCTCAACTTCAGGCACTTCTACACTTTAGATGTCTGGAGCCTTTGGAAAGCTGCAGTGATAAATGTGCTTTCTGATAGCTAGGAACAGCATAACATTCAATCGATTCTCCACATCTTACACTCCAATACCAAGGTTCAACGTTGCAGCATCACAACATTTTCATATATGGACTAGTTCATTAAGCTGTATGTCAAAAAGTGAAGGTGTTCCATAATATGACCCCTTTTAAAAGTCCCTCATGCACAGTTCCTTCAATTTAATACCACAGAGCATGAGGCCATGAAAGCTGTTCTTTTGGCAACAGGTGTTCCTGCTGCCCCCGGTCCTGGCACGCAAGAGAGTGTGGAACAGAAAGTATCCCATCTGTATCACACTTGCTAGAGGAGAAGAGCGAACCGAGGAGGTGGCACGGGAGACTCACCATGAGACGCACAGAGCTGAGAAATTAACACACCCCCAGTCTAAAGCCAGCCACCCTACCACACTCTTCCTCTTTGGAAGAACCGGGAGGGAGAAGGAGGAGTGGTTCCATCACCTTATATCTGCATCCAGTGTTACAGAAGAGGGCCAGTGTGAATCTACTTCTGGTAGGAATGCTCTGATCTTCTACTAATGGAGTGATATCAGTTGAAAAAAGTCATGTTTGGTGTTTAAAGCTTGCTTATTTAGTTTTGCACTGTTGTCCATCGATCTTAAGTCCATCGATTTGTCCATCTGTCCTTTTGTCCACTTCGTTCTTTTCGCTCGCTCGTCTGTCCAGCCGACAATTCAGCAGTAAAGAGAATCTTACCTTCTTTCAGGCATTCACGTAATGCAGAGGTGGCAAACTTATTTGAAGTAACAGGCCACACGGCCTGATGTCAAGGGGACTGGACTCATTTATATTGGAGAACTTGACCCTGTGTCCACTTCTGTTAAAAAGTGACATAAAGTGACAGGTTCTTAGCACAATTTGGCTGAAGTGTCAAATGAGAGCCTTCTCTGAACGAATGAAAGGCCACTGGGCCACTGACTGACTGACTAAGGGTGCTTTCACACCTACCTTGTTTGGTAAACAAAATAGCAGTGTTAAAGGTGCCCCGGAACCACATTTCGGACTGAAGGACAAAAATATAGCCTGACTAACAGAAGTGGTCAGCACCGCTTCTGTTATTAGAGGGGCCTAATAAAATACTCTTGCTCCCCAACTTTTTACTTTGATGAAAATTGGACTTCCATTGTACCTGCATGAGGATATTACAGTTTTCATGTAAACAAAACACACAGAAGACACACAGTCTTGGTCTCTCAAACTGAACCACAGGTTGTTTCATTTGCAGAGCTGCAACTGCAGCAACCTGTCAAATTGACAACACGCCCAAGTCAGGTGCTCGCTCCACTACAGACCAATCAGTGTCAAGTATAGTGGGACACAGCCTATGTAGGTGATGACAGATGATGGGTATATCATGCAGCTCTGTATACAACCATTGTCAGAGCAATAATATAACAGTATGCCCATTTCAGTGCACAGTGCTCTAACCAGCAAACAGCTGCTAGCTAACATTTCTGTGGAACATTAAGTCCTGTTTTAGTGAAGCAGCACAGGTTCAACGTCAGGAAAAGTCTGAGTTTGACAGCTTGAGAATCTGATTAGTTCTGCTTCTGAGTTTAATGGCCTGTTGTCACACCCCCTGCTGAAATGGATAGTTTGATTGGTTGTGCCTCTGAGTTGACTGTTTGTTGTCCTGACCCCTACTATAACAATGATTCTGATTGGTTCTGCCGCACAGTTTGACTGTTTGTTGTCCTAACCCCTGCTATAACAATGATTCTGATTGGTTCTGCCGCACAGTTCGACTGTTTGTTGTCCTGACCTCTGCTATATAACAGTAATACTGATTGGTTGTGCCTCTTAGTTTGACCGTTTGTTGTCCTGACCCCTGCTATAACAATGATTCTGATTGGTTCTGCTGCACAGTTTGACTGTTTGCTATCCTGGCCCCTGCTATAACAGTGATTCTGATTGGTTGTGCCTCTTAGTTTGACTGTTTGTTGTCCTGACCCCTGCTATAACAGTGATTCTGATTGGTTCTGCCGCACAGTTCGACTGTTTGTTGTCCTGACCCCTGCTATAACAGTGGCCAAATCTAAGTCACTGTTGTCTCTGCTAGATGTGTCTGTGACGCAAGATGAAGGCTCCTGGTGTCCAGTGCAGGCCACTGGGGTCTCCAGCAGGGACAGCATTGAGAACATCTCATCTGTACCTGTAGTTCCTGCTGACCTGGTGGGCAGAGTGAGGGAGAATATCCTGCTGGACTACACCTCCTACATGACCTATCTCATCTCCTCAACACATGCCAGTTCACCTCCAAACTCCTGCCACAGCAGCACACAAGGCAGTCCCACTGACAAAGAGCAGGTATGGAATAATACACACCACATTCCTACTGCACCACACAGGGCGTTTTCACACAAGAGCTTTATTCTGGGCCCAGGTCAGCTGGTTTGGTCGTTTTCGAGCCTGGGAGTGGTCCAGAGCAACGACCTCTAGTCCTCCTGAAATGGTTGGTCTGGGGTTTGCTTTAAGTGAAATCTGGTTAATTTTTTTCACCATTACTATAATAATAAAAATCAATAAACGGATAAACTCGAGCACTACTATTGGTTGCAGAAAAGTGCCGTTTGAGGGGCAGAGTGGTCCAGCGGAATAAGGCACTGTCACTATGACCAGAGGATTGCTAGTTCAAAACCTGGTCATTCTGCTAACCATCGGAAGCTGAGACCCAGAAAGAATACCACTGACCTTGCTCTCTCCAGTGTGGGTAAATGCCACTTTCCCCCACATCACTTCAGTGCAGTGCTGGCCAGCACTGGCATCTGCTAGCCAATGCATCAGAGCCAGGCACAAAATCGGCATTCGATACTGCCCATTCAAGCCATGGTTTGTATGGAATCCTTTCAACAATCACAAACCCCTCAGAATCGGTCCTGAGTGCAGACTCGTGTATTCGGGGCAAGTGTGATAAGGCCCCCAGTCTACAGAATGTTAATCTAAGGTTCTGAAGATACAGTTAATGATTTTTTAGCACTCAGTGGCACTGCAGGGAGTGTGGGACTTATTAATAAGCAGCATTGTAATACTTTAATCATTCAGGTCTTGCTTATCTTTTAATTAGAGAAGCATCTCTAAGTGCTGCCACACAAAGTCTGAAAGTGGTTTTTGATAAGATATAATGTACATTTATGTATCATTAATACACATACATACCTTTTTGCTCCTACTATTTTGAAACTCCAGAATATTTGCTATCATGGGGAGGAAACGCAGCCTGTGTGGATCAATGCCCTAATTGGTCGAATCTTCTGGGACTTCCTCCGAGAGAAGTACTGGGCCGATCAGGTAGCCCACAAGATTCAGCGCAAGCTCGGCAAAATAAAGGTGAGTGACAGGAAATCTGAGAAATCTGACTAAGCTATTTTTCAAGTGTTTTTAATGTATTTGAATAGTTTCATCCAAAGTGTAGGGTCTCCAACATGGCTACTCTGTAGTAACCTAATGCACCTTCATAATTTTTGAGTGTAATAAGGTCAGGCATAGGTACCTGAGTAATGGAGCTAGTGGAGCATGTTCAGCACTTCTTTTATTAAAGGAGGCTAAGTAATAAAAAAAAAAATTATTTGATGATAATAGGACATTCATTATAGCTACATGAGGATATTATAGTTTTCATCTAAATTCATCAAAATGCTGTAAAAAGACACTGCCACTCAGATGCAACGGGCCCATTTTCTCAATGTTTATGTTAAAATATTGGCAAATTTAGGAAAGCTGTTATCAAAATAACCTTTGAAATAGAGTTGACTATGGCTAGTTTCTTTTACTGAATGTTTTCTTTTTTCAGGATTAGGATTGTTAAAATGATGTCTTATATTCCCAGGATTTTTATTAAATATGTTGAAATAATGGCCATTGTTCCAAGATTTCATGCTAAAATAATGACTTATATTTTCAGAGTTTTTACATATTGGCTCATTTTCTCAAGATTTGGCTGATTATGTCATAAAAACGGCTCATTTGCTCAGGATTGGACTGATTGTCAAAAAACTGCTAATGTTCTCAAGATTTGACTGATTATGTCATAGAAACTGCTCACGTTCTTGACTGTGATTTTGACTAATTGTCATAACGTCTTATTTTCTCAAGATTTTGACTGATTATTTATGGCTCATAATGGCTAATGTTCTCAAGACTTTGACTGATCATGTCAAAATAATGGCTCATTTTCACAAAATGATGACTGATTGTCATAACATTTTGTCTGATCATGTTATTAAAACTGCTTACGTTTCTAAGATTTTGGCTGATTATGTCATAACGTCTCATTTTTTCCCCCTCCACAGTTGCCTTACTTCATGGATGAACTGACCCTGACCGAGCTGACCATGGGTTCCTGCATGCCCCAGATTACTGGCACATCTCTGCCACATGTCAATGCCAGAGGTGTGTGAACATGAGTGGACAGAGCCTCTTATAAAAACACAGATTAAATGTGTTCTCCCACAGGAGGCTGTGGCCTGCCCGTGCATATGTGCTGTCATGTTCCTGTGCTGATCAGGACGCATAATCAGTATCCCGCTGTAATCTCAGGGTGCTGGAGACCATACAAGACCACGTCACTACTTATTGCGACAGAATATGCTATGTGTGTGTGTGGATTTTCATACACAGCTGTATAATGAAAGGCTGTGTAGCTGTTGAGTGTATGATGGATGCATTATTCCTGTGAAGGGGGTTGTTTGTGTATGTGGCTTTTGCTCCTGTCTTTCTGATGATCTGCAGGCGTTATGTAACGCTGTACGTCAGCGCCCAGCTTTCATCCCATTTACAGACTTATAGCACTCATTATCAAGGGTTTGGGGTTCATAATCTGCTGTAATTGTTTGTAATTTGAGGCCTGTGTCATCACAATCCTCTAATCTTCTCCACTAAGACCCGGATTAAGCTTTCATTGACTTGGTTTTTTTATTTAGGCCCCATGCTTCTGGTTATATTCTGGAAAAAGCAAATGTCCTTTTGCTCTGTTTTTGTTACTATACTCTATACTCTACTATACTATACAAATAAAATCGAAATCATTGTAGAAGTGACTTTACAGGGTCAATATTCTGCATTAAGACTGATATGCATTCAGGCCCATAAGTATTTGGACAGTAAAATAATTCTTATACCAGCTCAGTGTATTTGAAATTTAACAGTCAAGGGGTTTAACAAAAATATTGCATTAAGCGCTTAGGAATTACAGTGATTTTTGCATTGTAGGATTATAAGGAATATTTGTAAGATTTTGATGCACATTTTTCACTTTTGCAGGGAAAGTCTTGAACCCATGGATTTCCCTTGAGATAATTAGTCAGTCATTCAGTTGCTTACATTTACATTTACGCCATTTAGCAGACGCTCTTATTCAGAACGACTTACAAAAGTGCTTTGCTATTTACTCAAGAATAACCTCAGCTAGTTTGAATAGACTAATAATTCAAAGATATCTCTATGCTTAGACACTACTAAACACAAGTCAATATGGAGACCATAGTACTCTACACTTCACCCAAGTGTTCTTGGAAGAGGTGGTTCTTCTGTCTGCGTTTGAAGACAGCGAGCGACTCTGCCGTTCGGACACCCAGGGGAAGCTCGTTCCACTACTTTGGTGCAGGACAGAAAAAAGCCTGGACGCTTGTCTTCCGTGGATTTCCGTACTTGAAGCTTGAAGGGCTCTTGGTGCGGTCGGCTTTTGATCATTGCCATCAAGTACGGAAGGGCTGGTTCTTTCTGGGCTTTGTAGGCCAGCATCAGGGTTTTGAATCTGATGCAGGAAGCAGCTACAGGAAGCCAGTCAAGAGAACACAGCAGTGGAGTGACATGGCTGAATTTAGGAACGTTGAAAAACGACGCAAACCGTGCCGCTGCATTCTGGATATGTTGCAGGGGCCTGATGGTGCGCAGAGGGAGACCAGCCAGAAGAGAGTTGCAGTAATCTCTTCAGTAGCAGTTGCTGTTTTCAGAGATATGCTGAGGTCAGGTGACTGACTCTACCATATGAGAACATTTCATGTCTTTGCTTAAAGAAGCTCTTGGGTTGCTTTTGCAGTATGTTTTCAGTCATTATCCATCTGTGCCGTGTCCCTCTTGTCAGTTTTGCAGTATCTGACTGATTCTGAGCAGAAAGTACATCTGTAAACACATCGCAATTCACCCTGCTGCTTCTATCAGCAGTTCCATTCTGAATAGGTACCAGTAAACCAGTTCCAGCAGCAGCCATACATGCCCATGCCATAACAGTGCCTCCACCATGTTTGGCAGTTGATGTGATATGCTTCGGATATAAACCCTAACTTTCCTTCTCCATGCTCAAGTTAATCTTGTTCCAAAACCAAGCAGGCTTTACGGATGTTTTCTAGCTATCTAAGGCAAAATAAAAAAAAAAGTAATTGTCTAAATACTTATGGACCTGTAGGTAAACAACCACTGTTCTGTTTTGATTGGGTGCCCTATGTTGTTCCTCATTCAGAAAGAGCTTTGAAACTATTCTTACATTGTACATCAAACCACTGAATCCACTGAATTACGAGGTCATTAATGATTAATGATTCATACATGCTAATAGCAGGTTAACAGCCCTGCACATTAATATGCTGTTGCATGGAAGTAAGTTTACCGGTAAACTTTAATGCTACTGTATAACAGCAGTAGCAAAACTTTGAATCTTTATTTCCAAAATTTTTTTTACAAAAAAATTTTGGAAATAAGGCCAAATACATGAACATCCGCAGAGGTCAGTATGTAAGTGCTGTGCCAGGAGACAACCACTGCAAACTGTGTCTTCTATGCGTACTAGGACTGTGGCTGCAGCTGGAGGTCGAGTACACAGGAGCCCTGCAGATGACCCTGGAGACCAAGATTAACCTGTCCAAACTGGGCAAGGACGGCGATCCAGTGATGGTCAGAGAAGTGGAGACCTGCCTTGTGCGGTGAGTGTGTGTTAGGCACATTTAACCCGTACCTAAGACATCTCGCCACGGCTCAGCCTTTCTACTCTGTTTGACTGTTCGTTCAGGATCTTTAGTTTGTCTGTCAGACCCTGGCAGAATGGCTGAAGAGTTTGTGTGGTCACACTGCCAGGGTGTGGCTAATGACTGAAGAGGCTGTTTCTGGCTTTCCACAGCAGCTCCAGGTCCAAGCTCTCTGTTCTGGCTGACAGTGATATAGAGTCCTCTAGCGCCGGATCCTCTGATGAAGAGGAGGCTCCAACCACTGAGCCTCAAGGAACGCTGGGAGAAAAGGGAACTCTTCCTGGTGCTGAAAGGTGACAGATTTTCAACCTGAACATCTCTTACTTACAGTGTTGCTTAAATATTTGTGAACCTCTTTAAATTGTATATTGTATATATAGAATTATTTATTGTATATTATACATACTGTATATTTCTGCATCACAACAGAACCAAATCAAACAAATGAGACCAAAATATTTTACTTTGTCATTTATGTATTGAGGAATATGATCCAATATTTCATATCTGTAGGTAGCTAGGACTCTCTCACGATGCTACTAGTGCTGGGAAGGTGAAGGCTAACATGTGCTTGCCACATAAAGCCAGCCAGCCACTTCTTTTCCAACTGCCACTAAGGCAATGTTATTTGACCTCACGACATGCTTGGAGGAGAATGCTGTCTGCCAGTTCTGCTACATCAGCTTTTCCATCAGATTGATGAAGAAGAGGAACCCACAGAGACAGAGTGAGGCTAGTTAGGCTCTCTGGGACTCCAGGATATGGATTACTGTGGCATCACCGGGGATCAAACCAGTGATTTCCTGATGATAAGGCCAGTGTCTAGAAGCCAACATAATATTATATCATTTAAGAAATAGCACATTGATTCTAGACACATGAAGTTTTTACTACCAAAATAGAAGACTACAGTACTACCTTTAAGTTAAGGCCAAAACCACTTCTTGACGCCTGGAAAGCAATGCAATTACAAGCCTAATTATCCAGAGCATGTTAAGCAAATCTGTGATGGTCAATTGAAAGGCCGTGGGTGATTTCGCTTGAACTGACCCAGAATGTGATGTTCTTTGACTTAGAGACTTATCTCTTCACACAGACTTGTACACAATACAGAGTTTTTGCTCTAGATTGAGATGTGTCACCATTGACCCAGATGTTTAATCCTCTGCGTTTGCTGTCATCTCACCATATTACTTCACTCCAGAGATGTTGTTGTTGTTGTTGTTGTTGTTTGTATTTGACGGTTTACTCAGGTCAGTGTGATGAAGGTTGTCTGACCCCGCCTTCTCTTCACAGCAGCGCGGCTGGGGGCAGCACAGGCCGGCGGATTTTAAGATTTGTCGACAAAATCGCTAAATCCAAGTACTTCCAGAAGGCCACGGAAAACGAGTACATCAAAAAGAAGATTGAGGAGATGTCCAACATGCCTCTGCTGCTCACTGTGGAAGTTCAAGAACTTTCTGGACTACTCGCTGTCAATATCCCGCCTCCCCCAACGGATAGAATATGGTACAATCTATGCTCATGTAAACTTATGGCTATATATAAGCTTATGGTTAATTAGCTAATGGTTATATTGTGAGGGTATGGTCCTAAGTAGGGCTGCATGACATACCCCAAAAACTGGAAAACAAAAGTATTGTGATTATACTGATCCTGATCTGTGTGTAACGAGTATTTTTTTTTTAAGTTATTTTTTATTTTTTTTTATTTTTTAGTTGTTTTAGTTGCGCAATGTAAACTGTATTGAAGACATGACTAAGATACAGTACTAAAATGTGGGGCAGGAGAACGTCTGACTAAACTAACACTAACTAACAAAAAAAAACATTAATTAGTAAAAATTGTGTAATTTTAAATTAAAGTTACATTTCGTCCCATTTTATATGTTTTTTAATCATTTTTGAAGTACATTTAAAAAAAAAAAATGTTATATGCAAGTGGATTATCTTCACTCTATCTCCTAATATCTAATATCTGCTCAAAAATGAGCAACAAGGCCATTTTGTCTGGAAATTAATTTACTGAAACATTGCACAGTACTATATTGTGCAGCTACAATCCACAGTGGCCTTTCATTAGTTTTGTACTGAATAATATAAATAGTTAAAAGTGTTTTGATTTAGTTGCCAATATCACTAAGAAAATAAAATATATACTGGTTCTGTCTATATAAACCCTTTTGTGGTCAGTGAGATATAAAACATCTGTTAGCCGTGTGTTTGTTCTGCTGACGGGTGTTGGAGAAAATGTTTTACGAATGTTTCTGTGTTCGTTTCAGGTACAGTTTCTGTGTGCCGCCAAAGCTTGACCTGCGAGTCAGGCCCAAACTAGGAGAACGAGAGGTGACCTTCTGTCATGTCACTGAATGGATTGAGAAGAAGCTGCAGGAGGAGTTTCAGGTTAAACGTCTGCTGACTCTTGTCGAACTTTTTTTTGACTCAGGCTAAATGTAATTTGTGCACTATGTCAGCACAAATCTGATAAATTTGGTTATTTGATATAAATATGATGTAACACAAAATTACGGTGGCTGAGAGGGGTAAATACATTTACAAAAACAAAAACACATTTACAAGCTGTGAAACACTTCGAAACACCAGTTTTACTAGTCTGAAACACTTTTACCAGCCCAAAACACTTTTACCAGCCCAGTCTGAAACACATTTACTAGTCCAGAACACTTTGATCAGTCTGAAACACTTTGACCAGTCTGAAACACCTTTTGGGCTGTTAAAAGTGATTTACCCATTTGTAAAAGTGTTTTGACCGTTTGTAAAGGGTTTTGGCTGTTTGTAAAAGTGTTTTGGACTGGTAAAAGTGTTTTGGCCGTTTGTAAAAGTGTTTCGGACTGGTAATAGTGATTTAGCCATTTGTAAAAGTGTTTTGGCTGTTTGTAAAAGTGTTTCGGACCGGTGAAAGTGATTTAGCCATTTGTAAAACTGTTTTGGACTGGGGAAAGTGATTTAGCCATTTGTAAAAGTGTTTTGGGCTGGTAAAAGTGTTTTGGCCATTTGTAATAGTGTTACGGACTGGTAAAAGTGTTTTGGTCGTTTGTAAAAGTGTTTCGAACTGGTAAAAGTGATTTGGTCATTTATAAAAGTGTTTCAGACTGGTAAAAGTGATTTGGTCGTTTGTAAAAGTGATTTAGCCATTTGTAAAAGTGATTTAGTCATTTGTAAAAGTGTTTTGGTTGTTTGTAAAAGTGTCTTGGGCTGGTCAAAGTGTTTTGGTCATTTGTAAAGGGTTTTGGCTGGTTGTAAAAGTGTTTTGGGCTGGTAAAAGTGTTTTGGTCGTTTGTAAAAGTGTTTTAGGCGGGTAAAAGTGTTTTTTGGTCATTTGTAAAAGTGTTTCGGGCTGGTAAAAGTGTTTTTTGGTCGTTTGTAAAGGATTTTGGCTGTTTGTAAAAGTGTTTCGGACTGGTAAAAGTGTTTTGGCTGTTTGTAAAAGTGTTTTGATCGTTTGTAAAAGTGTTTCGGGCTGGTAAAAGTGTTTTGGTCGTTTGTAAAAGTGTTTTGGACTGGTAAAAGTGTTTTGGCCGTTTGTAAAAGTGTTTCGGACTGGTAATAGTGATTTAGCCATTTGTAAAAGTGTTTTGGCTGTTTGTAAAAGTGTTTCGGACCGGTGAAAGTGATTTAGCCATTTGTAAAACTGTTTTGGACTGGGGAAAGTGATTTAGCCATTTGTAAAAGTGTTTTGGGCTGGTAAAAGTGTTTTGGCCATTTGTAATAGTGTTACGGACTGGTAAAAGTGTTTTGGTCGTTTGTAAAAGTGTTTCGAACTGGTAAAAGTGATTTGGTCATTTATAAAAGTGTTTCAGACTGGTAAAAGTGATTTGGTCGTTTGTAAAAGTGATTTAGCCATTTGTAAAAGTGATTTAGTCATTTGTAAAAGTGTTTTGGTTGTTTGTAAAAGTGTCTTGGGCTGGTCAAAGTGTTTTGGTCATTTGTAAAGGGTTTTGGCTGGTTGTAAAAGTGTTTTGGGCTGGTAAAAGTGTTTTGGTCGTTTGTAAAAGTGTTTTAGGCGGGTAAAAGTGTTTTTTGGTCATTTGTAAAAGTGTTTCGGGCTGGTAAAAGTGTTTTTTGGTCGTTTGTAAAGGATTTTGGCTGTTTGTAAAAGTGTTTCGGACTGGTAAAAGTGTTTTGGCTGTTTGTAAAAGTGTTTTGATCGTTTGTAAAAGTGTTTCGGGCTGGTAAAAGTGTTTTGGTCGTTTGTAAAAGTGTTTTGGGCTGGTAAAAGTGTTTTGGTCGTTTGTAAAGGGTTTTGGCTGTTTGTAAAAGTGTTTCGGACTGGTAAAAGTGTTTTGTCTGTTTGTAAAAGTGTTTTGATCATTTGTAAAAGTGTTTCGTGCTGGTAAAAGTGTTTTTTGGTCGTTTGTAAAGGGTTTTGGCTGTTTGTAAAAGTGTTTTGATCGTTTGTAAAAGTTTTTCGGACTGGTAAAAGTGTTTTGGCCATTTGTAAAAGTGTTTCAGACTGGTAAAAGTGATTTAGCCATTTGTAAAAGTGTTTCGGACTGGTAAAAGTGATTTAGCCATTTGTAAAAGTGTTTTGGCCATTTGTAAAAGTGTTTCGGACTGGTAAAAGTGATTTGGTCGTTTGTAAAAGTGTTTCGCACTGGTAAAAGTGATTTAGCCATTTGTAAAAGTGTTTTGGTCGTTTGTAAAAGTGTTTTGGGCTGGTAAAAGTGTTTTGGTCATTTGTAAAAGTGTTTCGTGCTGGTAAAAGTTTTTGGTCGTTTGTAAAGGGTTTTGGCTGTTTGTAAAAGTATTTTGATCGTTTGTAAAAGTTTTTCGGACTGGTAAACGTGTTTTGGCCATTTGTAAAAGTGTTTCGGACTGGTAAAAGTGATTTAGCCGTTTGTAAAAGTGTTTCGGACTGGTAAAAGTGATTTGGTCGTTCGTAAAAGTGTTTTGGTCGTTTGTAATAGTGTTTCGGGCTGGTAAAAGTGTTTTTTGGTCGTTTGTAAAGGGTTTTGGCTGTTTGTAAAAGTGTTTCGGACTGGTAAAAGTGTTTTGGCTGTTTGTAAAAGTGTTTTGGTCGTTTATAAAAGTGTTTCGGGCTGGTAAAAGTGTTTTGGTCGTTTGTAAAGGGTTTTGACTGTTTGTAAAAGTGTTTCGGACTGGTAAAAGTGATTTAGCCATTTGTAAAAGTGTTTTGCCGTTTGTAAAAGTGTTTTGGACTGGTACAAGTGATTTGGCTATTTGTAAAAGTGTTTTGGACTGGTAAAAGTGATTTGGCTATTTGTAAAAGTGTTCTGGACTGGTAAAAGTGATTTGGCCGTTTGTAAAAGTGATTTAGCCATTTGTGAAAGTGTTTTGCCGTTTATAAAAGTGTTTCGGACTGGTAAAAGTGATTTGTCTGTTTGTAAAAAGTGTTTCGGACTGGTAAAAGTGTTTTGGCCATTTGTAAAAGTTTTTCGGACTGGTAAAAGTGATTTGTCCGGTTGTAAAAAGTGTTTCGGACTGGTAAAAGTGATTTGGCCGTTTGTAAAAGTGTTTTTGAAAGTGGTAAAATTGTTTGGTCGTTTCTGAAAGTGTTTTGGGCTATGTTGAATGTGTTTTTATTATTTTGTATTTCCTCATTGACTAATGCAGGAAAGCTGTCAGCTAGTTGACATTTGTTTTGGCATGGCTGAATAATGAGAGTTTGGTTCATGGAAGTGACAAACTATGAACCTCAAAAACACTTTTACTAGTCTGAAACACTTTTACCAGTCAAGATTTTGCCTTTACAACAGCCAGAGAATTCAACTCTTCCTCTGTCGAGAGGCCACCCAGGTGCTTGTTCAGTCTCTTGTCTGCTTAGAGTGATGAGGAAAGAGATCTGCCCGCCAAGATCTGCACGCCTAGAGAGAGCATGGCCAATTGTGCTCTCCCTGACTCCGGCCGGCATTTGAACTTGCGACTCCCCGGGCTGCAGTGGTAGCACATTAGGCCGCTAAGCCACTCTGAGCCTTATTTCAGAGTTTTGATATGACAGATGTTTCATTCATGCAGAAGTTCATGTACACCTTTGAATCAAGCACATGTTGTGAACTGCTTTCCTCAATGCAGGAGATATTTTTTGAGCATCTTTTAAAACCTCTTCTATATTTTCTTATGTTTTACAGAAAGTGTTTGTCTTGCCAAACATGGATGACATATACCTCCCTCTGATGCACTCTGGGCTGGAGAGCCCGCCAGCGCCTCAGCAGAACCCAGCACCATCCAGCCCTGCTGCAGACTCCACTGAGACTAGCCCCCTCAACCACACTTCACCCTTAGACTAGTGCCTCCCTGTGGACACTTGTGACAGTACAATACCACCACTGCAGTTGGGTAGGCCATGGATTTTTCTTCAGTCCAGAAAACAGCTGTAGTGCAGTTCAGACCTGCTTACGTTTCGTTCCTATGTAGATGATAATAAAGGGATGACCAAGTGAAATGTCGTTTTTCTGTTTGCTGTATGTGTCCATTAAACTGTTCAATCTTAAGGTTGATGAGCCGACTATAAACACGGATTATAGAATGAGCCCTGTTAACCTGATTACAGTGCTGTTTCATTATTAAATGCACCCTTTTTTCCGACTCTGCTCGAAGGTATGGGGATTATTACGACAATTCAACAGCACAGGCTACAGTAGCAGGCCTGGAGCAGGTCGCTAAACTTCACAGCAGAGCTCTCTTCACCTTCACAGTGTATGTTCTTCAGTGAATCTGTGGAAAGGACTGCTCTGTGTAGTCTGAACTGTCTTTAGCAAGTGATAAATGAAGATTTGCGACCCAGCTGTTGGGAGTGCGTTCATTTAGTCCCAGCACTGTTTTTCACTTTCACTCTTATGCACCGGTGACTTTGGACTGCAGGGCAAATAGGACTGGATAGAAGCACACAATGGAAACAAGCTCATTTTCTGAATGTAAATATACTGTAATTTGTTATTAGACTAAACGGTGAGGCACGCACAGTATGTAAAAACATGCTACAATGTGTCATATTATTCATTTGTGTCCATAATAACATTTACAGTGTAAGTTTAAAAATTGCAAACAATAAATAATTCTATTAAATGCTTTATTCAGTATTCAATAAAAAAACTCATTCACATTTCTGTGAACAGCACAACAACATTATATGATAATGTAATACTGTGAGTAATACTGTCTTTATTTCCAGCCTTTATTTTTTGGACATAAAAATAAATATACATAACATTGCTATAAGCCTGAACTACGATACATTTCTCCAGCACTGCTCCTGTGAGCTCTATCCACAGATTTTTAATGATGTTTATGTCAGGGAACTGTAAGGGCCATTAAAAAAGAAACGTCAGTTTGTGCCTCTTGAGGTAGTCCATTATGGATTTTAATGTGTGTTTAGGATCATTATCCAACTCTAGGAACAGATGGTGTGATGTTTGCTTCCAGAATCTGCTGGTATTTCATTGAAACCACACTGTGCCACTGGCTTCAACACAAACCCAAAGCATGATCAATCCATCCCAGTGCTTCACATTTGGAGCCACCTGTTTTTCTCCAAACATATCTTTGCTCATTGCAGCCTGAAAGGTCAACTTCACCAGTCCATAGTACATGTTTTCAGAGGTCATAAGGCTTGTTTAGATGTGCCTCTGAAACACATCTGTGGTAAGGACGAAAAGGTTTATTCCTGATGACTCTTCCATGAAGATCAGATTTATGCAAGTGTTGCTATACAATCTTCCTGAATGTCTTTAGCAGTCAAACAGCAATCCTATGAGTGTTTCTTTTGGAAAGCTTTCTTAGTCTACTTCAACGTGACCTTGTCTATTCCTGTTAGCTGCTATTTATTAATTACTATTAAATACGGGCTAAGAAAACAGCTACCTGAAAATACGTTGCTGTCTTCTTATTGACTTCTCCTGTTTTGTGAGCATAGTAATAGTAATTTACATTTTCAGACTGCTTGAGGAGCTCATGGCTGCTGATTGTTGGGATGAGGTTTGAGTAGTCAGAGTATTTATTAAGCTTTGAAATTTGCATTACTTGACATTTCCTAATGATTAATGACTAATTAGGGTCAGAGAGATCTCTTGAGGTGCCCAAGTGTTTGCATGGTGTTTCTCTATTTTTTCATTCTAAAATTGTACACAAATAATACATTGATTTTACTTAAAATGTTAAAAAGTTTCATCTTACTCACTTAACTTAATTTTGACCAGGGGTCCCAAACCTTTGCATGCCACTGTACTAGTCAAAACAGTCAGGGTTCCCCTGTTCACAGCTGATTTCGGTTCATTTGCGCCATCACGGGTACACAATATAATACATCATTGCCACCTACTGATTATGTTTTTGAGCAGTAACTATGTACATGAATTTGTGAGTTTATGATTAAGGATTATATTTAAGTATTATTGTTTTAAAGGATGTAAGGATTTGGGGAATGTGTATTTGGGTACAGATTTCTGTAGCTCTGCAGCTCTGCTACACATACATTTTCTTTTTTTTAATTCTATATGTAATTTGCACAATATCACATTAACATCATTTTGTACAGATGTTCTTAACTAGATTAGTTTAATATTACGGAAAGCAGTTTTTAAAAGTAGTGTAAACTAAGGGTGGGCAATATAACATCATTACTATTATTATTGCAATACATCACGCTTTTCTGAGCAGCAAAGAGGTGCTCAAAGGACACTGACCAACTGCCTGTACCATTGTAAAGATGTACAGAAGAGTTCCAATCCCGGTAGTAACACTAGCTTCATATTTCTAAAAACACAGATCCAAAACTTTGGAACAGGGGTGTATAAAGGGTGTTTCCTCAGGAGCTGCTGCTGGAGCCGGAGTTGGAGTTGCTGGAGCTGTGGCTGGCCCTGGAGCCTATCCCGGTGCTGGTTCCCTCTCCGGGGTCCTCGCTTGGCTCCTCAGCCACCTGGCTGAGTTCCAGGCTCTCACAGATCAGGCCTATCTGCCTCCTCAGGTGGTTCATGCTGCTCTGCAAGCGCAGCATCTTCCTGCGCAGTGCGGCGGCGATGGTGCGCTGTGTCTGCCTCTGAGCCTCGTAGCGCTGCTCCAGCTCTCTGTAGCAGTTGTGCCGGACCTGGCTGTCCCGGTCCAGCAGCACTCCACAGCCCATAGGGCACAGCTGCCTCCAGTGGCCGCAGGTGCGTGCATGCTCCTGGGCATCCTTTCGCAGCACCCGTGCCCCGCAGCCTGGGTGAGGACACAGCAGCCACTCGAAGGGACACGTCGAGCTGTGGAGGTACTCGTCTGAGAGAGGGAAGCTGGCTCTGCAGCCCTGCTGTTCATTTCGACACTGAAATAACAACAAAATAAGACCATTTTGAATATAGTATTTGCATAAATCTGTCATGGGATTGATATTAATTAAGTCTACATGTCTGTGGACACACACACACTTGTCTAGTCTGTGTAAAGAAGTACTGCCAAGAGAAAAGAACTCTCTGGAGCAGATAAACATGAACCTATTGGCACCATGCTGCCTAATGCCAGGTGTGGGTTAGAGGGGTAGAAAGCCCCACAGCATTGAGTTGTGGAGCAGTGGAACTGTGTTCTCTGGAATGATGCTTGGTGCTGCATGAGATATTTCAGAGTTGAGGATGAGGTGGGGTGGTGATCATCCTAAATTCTGACTTTACTAACGCTCTTGATGCTAAATACAATCAAATCCTCACAACAATGCTTCTCCAAAATCTAGTAGAAAGCATTATTCATTGGGCAGTACAGACAGTTACTCCAACAAAAGCAGGATAAACTCTTTTTAAATATTCCTGATTTTGCAAAACAAAACAATAATTAACAATAATTAATGAACTGATGTCCCAATACTTTTGCCCAAAGCCCAATCTCAACAACATATATTGTTTACAAATAGTATACTAATGTGACAGACATGGCTGACACTATACAAATTAAAAGTGCCCTGAGATTTGATTTTAGAATGTTTAAAAAAACATTATTATTATTATTATTTAGATATTTATTAGTATATTTGATTAATTAATTTAAATAATTTTATTATAATTAGTAGTATTTTTGATTAATTATTATATTATTAACTGATTTTATACAACAGTTCCAATAAAAAAATGAGTAAATAAGTTTCATCTTTACCATTTCCAACCTTCACACACACTCTTACAAATAGAGGTGCTTCAAATAATTCTTTGGAACCATGTGTGGGACAGAAATGTGTGTGCGTGTGGAGAACCTTTACATTGGTGAAGAACCTTTACATCAAGTGAAGGTTTGTTAGACCTTTAAAAGGTTCTTTACACTCACACACATCTTGCTGGTTTACCGGTTGTCCTTTATTGAAGTGCTTTTGATAGGTATTGACCATTGCATATTGGGTAATGACCCAGCCGTCTAGCCATCGCAATGTGGCCCTAGTCAAAGTGGCTCGGATTCTTCACTTGCTGCATAGTACAGCCACTCCTTGACAGATGCCACTGTAGATTTTACACTTCACCTGTTAGTGGTACTAATGTTATGGCTGATCGCTGTACGTTTTCATTTGTGTCATTTAGGAGACTATGCCACTTAGCAGACTAGGCTAGTGACATCTAGTGGTTTAACTGGATGTCAGTAAACATTCTGTGTTGGGTTGTTAGCAAATTATTATGTTAATTATTATATTAATTATATTATAATTATATTCATAAGTATATTAATTATTAAACAGATCACTGCTTGCATTCATACTCCTGCGGAAATTGGTACTGCTAAGTGAGGGGCCTAGACTTAAGATACTAGAAGTCTGGATAGTCTGTATAGCACAGGGCTGTTTGAACCACACCCATTTTTAAAACTGAACTAAATCTCATTTATATCTTTTTAAATAAAAAAAACAAAAAAACAACAGAAATAAATTATTAGTGGGAGGATATGAACTTCTCACAATGTTCACCTTAGCCGTAACACTTTAAATACTAACCCTGCCGCATGGAGACTGTACTATAGTCTGCCTAGATCTCACTGTGAGTTGTTTACATCCATCAGCCACAACATTAAAACCTCCTGCCTAATATTGTGTGGATCTCCCTTGTCCCTTGATGAGTCGAGGATCTGTGATATCTGGTGCCAAGACGTTAGCAGCAGATCCTTAGAGAAGGTCCATGAAGCCTTGGGCACCAATGAGCCTGTCGTTGGGTCTCTGGTTGTCCTTGTCGTGGAATGCTTTTGGTAGATACTGACCACTGCATATTAGAAACCCTACAAGACCTGCCTGATGTTTGGAAGATGCTCTGACCCAGTCGTCTAAGCCCATGTTTCTCAAACCTGGCTCTGGAGGCACCCTGGCCTGAACGTTTTAGTTGACCTCCTGCTTTAACAAAGAGCTTGTTAATGAGCTGATTTGTTGAATCAGTTGTGTTGAGAGCAGGGAAGGCACTAAAATATGCAGGACAGGGTGCCTCCAGGACCAGGGTTGAGAAACACTGGTCTAAGCCATCACAGTTTGGGCCTTGTTCTTACGCTGGCCCTGTCCATCTGTCCTACTTGCTGCCTAATATGTACATCCCACCCCTTGACAGGTGCCACTATAACCAGATAATCAATGATACTTGCTTCAGTGGTTTTAAAGTTATGGCTAACGGATGTATACACTGTTGTACTCCAATTTCTGTCACATATTTTAGTGTTCGTATCCAGGTTCTGCTTACCTTGATGGGTAAACGGCTGATGGATCTGCTCAGCTTGAACATAACAAACATGAGGCTCTGACTGATCGACTTCCTGCAGCACGGGCATGTTTCCTGCCTGGATTAAACAAAGACAGGCCGTTCAGAATATCTCACACAGCACAGTCATCACACTTCTTCTTGTGGTAATCCCTGGAAGTTCTCGTACCTTCTCATCCACTGTAAAATACACTTCTTACAGAAGACGTGGTTGCAGGCCACCCGCACAGGGCAGCGTAGAACACCTCTGCAGATGATACAGATCAGGTCATGGTCAGGGGTGTCCACAAACAGCTCCACTTCATAGCCACCGCTCTGACAAACATAACCGAGCACAACAAAAGTCAGTTTCTGGAGAGTTAGCGTCAGGCCACTACTATGGAAGAAGTGGATCTCTATGGGTTGACTGGTCTAGGCCTAGTCCTGTAGTAAACTGCTATTGCAAAGCAACTGATTCACCATTGAAATTCATCCTTTTGAATCCAGGCCTACACTTAATCTTGGTCCAGGGAACCAACCTTAATTGTTACTGGTGGGAAAAACATCAAACTGAAAGAAGGCTAATGCTATGTTAATGTTATGTTAATACTAGCTGAACTGAAACATGAATAGGCCTATTGATAACCCTGATTACAGAGAAGCCACCAATGATATTTGGACACAAATAAACCACAACAACATTAGTTTTTAACCATATTTAGCCATTTTCAAATTAGCGCCATATTCTAGATATGAGAGTCTGAAACCAAAGTTGTCCATACATTTGGTCTGTCATACAATACTGGAAATGACCATTAGATCATTTTAGCTAGCGCTACACTGACCGCTGTACTTTATAGTATATGAAATACAATCTTTCAATTACTGTTCAATCTTATATTCACATCACAAGCATCAGCTTACCATATCTCACTGTTCCAGTGTTCGAGGATCACAGGTAGTAGTGCAGTGATACATGCTAAACGTTGCTGTGCTGCTAGCAGGTGCTGCCATCCCATCAACACACAGCTTAAACATGCCCAGATGAGACCATTCGACCCCTGGATGATTCAGAAATCTATTCCACATCTCCATTTTTCTCTCCTTCTCTTCCCTTCTAGCACAAGTGATAAATGTGGCTAGCACCTGACAACCTGACAACAAGCTCTCCACAGAGGCCCAGTTCAGTACCATCCAGGTTTTACTTAGTGGACAAAAGTGTTGCTATGGTCACCGCTCAGCTTTCAATGGCCGCCGGCTCTAGAGACTAACAAGCTCTATTCTGTGGAGACCGCGGCCTCTGAATGGCTGTGGGGAACAGTGTGGCATGTTCTGTAGGCCGCCTGGTGTAGAGTGATGTGGTCTCCATCACGTGGAAATGACACTGTTATGAATGCCTTCATTTTTTATCTGCATGTTTCCAAATATGCCAGATTTTTACTCATTATTCAGGACACACAACACATTAATTAAGGCTATTAATAAATTGAGGTCATTCATTAATGGAGGTTAGCATTAATAGAACACTGAGTTCTGCTTCATTTCTCTTAAGAAAAGACATTTTTCCTTCTGCAAAATTTATTTTCAAATCCATTCATGAGAGAGGTTATTGCCAAATGACCAAATTATCTTAATTAACATTAATAACATTAAACATAAATGTCTTTTTAAATATATTTAAACATATAGACATTTGATCTTTGCTTCAATAATACTAAGAAATAGGACTAATATAACTACACCCATTTAACTAAAAACATTTGTAAAATGTAATTAGTATGAATACTAGATTCCTGTGATGAAAAAGTACAGACACCCCCACATTTATTACTACTTTCACTACTATTACTACTACTAATGCCTAGAAATAGAAACAGGTGCAGCACATGGTTAGAGGGGATTTTGGAGAAGGTTGTCGTATTTAAACCTCAGACATTTAGTTTGGTTTGCTCATGATTGGCTCTCTGAGGCCTTCGGAACAGAGGCTATAGATGCAAAGTCTGGGAAGGAGTTTAAAAGATATCATAAGACAGGTCAGGCCGTCCTAACAAGTTCAGTCCAACTGCAGAGCACAAGATGTGGAAAGAAGTCTTCGACAATCCTGAAATGACATCACTGGGATCTACAGGTAGCTTTTGCCACAGCTGATCTCCAAGTACCTGTCAGGGCCTCGTTCTCATGCTCTCCCCCTGGGCAATCCCAGGGCTCCGCCCATGAGCACTGTCAGGAGCCAAGCTTCTGGAGAGTGGCTGAGCATGCGCACTGCAGCCGCTTCCCCTTCGTTAACCTCATGCACAACACCTGGGACGGTTGCTACAAAAGCTTTGGGCCTTCATGAACTGGTTGCCGTGAATTCACTGAAATGTCCTAGGGCCAGAGATTTCCACAGCCTGCTCAAGTAGTGTCCTTCCTTGCCATGTCTCTTGTGCTCTGTTTATCTTAGGTAAACTTGCTTTTGTTGTTATTGTTTCTTATTGTTGTATTGTTTCTTTGTTATACAAGACTTATTAAAGTCTTGCATCTCGTCCATTTCCTGCAAGTGTTTCCTGGTTTTTCACTGCCACGCCTGACCAGGCATGACAGAACAGCATCTACCATCAGAAAGAGAGCCCACATTTTTCATTTTCATGAAAGGTGAGGAAGCTGGAAAAATCATAGCAAGACTTAAAGTTTTAGACCTTGGTCCAAGACCATTACATCTGGAACAATGTGCTTCGGATAGATGAATCTAAAGTTCAATTACTTGGACGCAGTAACCGAGGATATGTTTGGCATTTGGGCATAAGCACCCGTATCAGCTGTGAAGCATGTAGGTTAAGAAGATGTCCTAGTTGGGGCTGCTTTTCTGCAGTAGGGCTTGGAGAGCTCTCCAACATAGAATCCACTAGGAATTCTTTATTGTATCTTAAGGAAAATATGAGACCATCTGTCTAAAAACTAAAGCTGAAAGAATTCTGCATAGAGGAGTGGGCAAACTGTCTCCCAGTTGATGTCAGAGACGGGTAGATCATTATAGAAAATGTCTAACTGAGGTTATTTCAGCCAAGGGGGAAATATCAGATATTAGGTCATAGCGTGTCTTAACTTTTTAATAAAAAAAAAAAAGCATTTTCATTAATTACATTTTACATTAGTTAAACAAGATTTTTGCATGAGTTGCATGTTTTTAGATATATTACTTCCATCTCTTAGTATTTAAATTAAGATCTAATGTCCATATGTTTAAATATATAAAAATGTGATGTAATATGTATATATACAGATCAGCCACAACATTAATACCACGGACAAGTGAAGTGAAACTATCTATCTACAGTGGCATCTGTCAAGGGGTGGGATATATTAGTCAGCAAGCGAACAGTCAGTTCTTGAAGGTGATGCATTGGAAGCAGGAAAAATGGGCAAGCATTAAAATCTGAGACACTTGGACAAGATTGTAATGGCTGGATGACTGGGACATATCCAAAACATCAATCATATGCAATGGTCAGTACCTACCAAAAGTGGTCAAAGAAAGTACAACTTGTGGACCAGTAACAGGGTCTTGGGTGCACAAAGCTCATTGCTGCTAATAGAGGTCCCAGGACTCAAAGGACATGTTTCTACTGTCTTGGTGTCCACAGGGCACCAATAGTACTACTACTATTACTACTACTAATGCCTAGAAATAGAAACAGGTGCAGCACATCAGCTGCAGATGATCAGAACATGGTTAGAGGGGATTTTGGAGAAGGTTGTCTTATTTAAACCTTAGACATTTAGTTTGGTTTGCTCATGATTGGCTCTCTGAGGCCTTCGGAACAGAGGCTGTAGATACAATTGAGTCTGGGAAGGAGTTTAAAAGATATAAGACAGGTCAGGCCGTCCTAGCATGTTCAGTCCAACAGCAGACCGCAATGTTTCAGACATTGTGACGCCTGGTCCCTATCATCACCACCGCGAATGGATAATAGAGTTCCCCTTGGTTCTTTACCAATTTAAAGGCTTTTTATGCTCACATCTCTTTTACAAGAAAAGTTAATTATGGAACCAAACATAGTCCTACTATGGCATTGCTCAAAGAACCCAATGAACACTAGCACCTTTGTTTTTAAGAGTGTCGCTTGTCTCGTTTGCCACCATGCACTCATCAACACCTTTTTTATTTGGTTCTAGTGAAGCCCGATCAACAAGAAGCTGCTGACAGCACATGCTTCAACACGCTCATCCACTGCAGTGACTGATTTGAAAAATCGGGCTGTAAAAAAGCAATAGAAGGCCCAGCAAAGCTTTCAATGTCACAGTTTATCAAGGTAATTGCATTATCTAGTGAGAGATAAGACATGGAAGCAAGGATGTTAATGACAAGGAAACAACACACTTCAAAGTCAGTTGTTAATCATGTAATCATGTATTTACAGGAGATACAACAGTAATTACAGTAGTGCTGTTTCTGGAAAATGTCTAGTGTAGTGCAAAATCAGCACCTGGGAGAGCGACATTGTGTATATTGTAGACATTAAAGAAGATGTTTAGATAAACAAAGGCTTCATTTTTTTATGCTGTTCACAGTTTGTCATCTGGTTTTGCCACATTTGGTTGATCTTACTCGTAAATCTTATCACGGCAAACCGCAGTGATGATAAGACAAGGGATCCAGGAAATGGCACGTGCTTTAGACAGATCTGATATCAAACAGCCTGGTATTTTTATTGCACATCAACAGAACAGAAATAAAGTCACCGATTTCACACGCTATTAAATCAAATTCCTTATGGACTTACTTATGTAAGTACGTGTGTTTGTATTTAAAAGTCAAGTCAGTGTTGCAAAATTACATAAAATTCATATTTCACAGCCATCCTTCTTTCCCCTTCCCTGCCCTCATAGTTAAAATGCTGATTACTGCATGGAGCACACCTCTTCCCATCAAACACAGAGTCGTTTCCTGGTCTGTACAGAAAGTAAACAGCCATAAAAGATTTCTTACAAATGTAGACACACCTTTATAAAAAGTAAACACTGATGTAACACCATACAATCAAAGCAGCCAGCAATGTAGACGCATGCTAGGAGTCTGGTTTAAGTAGCCATGGCTGAGACTGGTTAAGAACAGGCCTGGCCGTGCTTTAATCTGGAGTTCATTCCCAGCTGATCTATATCCAGCCGACATTTAGGCCTAGTTCTCTTTCTTAGCGACTGTTGCCAGGTTGGACAAGCCTTAAAGAATACTGGCAAATGTAGACATTGGCAGAATTCAGAATTCTTATTAATAACCAAAACCAACTGTGGAATGTTTACCCAACTCTGCTATGCAACACCCTAGCAACTCCAAAGGAATCACTTGGAACATCATAGCAACCACTTCCTAGCAGTAATGCACAGACTTGGAACAGCATATGACTCCACAACAATCACTTGGGATACCCCAGAGGAATCACTTGACATTTGGAATAGCATAACAACCTCCTGGGATGCCATTGCAACCGCTTAGCAACAGAAAAGCTTTGAACAGCAACAACCTGGGACACTATATGGACTACTAAGCAAACCCCATAGTAATCAATTAGAACTGCATAGAACTCACCTAGCAACCCTTTAGCAACCAACTAGGATTCCATAGCACCCACTTCCCAGTAGTAAAGCACACATTCAGAACAACATATCAACTGCCTAGCAACCACTTTGGATACTCCAGGGTAATCACTTGACATGAGCACAGGAACCATTTGGAACCACCTGGAATACCAAAGCAACCGCTTAGCAACTTGATATGCCATAGTAACTACTTAGCTACTTAGTTTAACTTCATAGCAACCACATGAACCACACAGCATAGCAATCACATAGCAACCACCTGGAATACCAAAGTAGCCACTTAGCAACAGTACAGCAACAGTACAGCCACCTGGTATGCCATCGTAACTACTGATCCATAGAAACCACTTCACAGAAACCACTTGGAACAGTGTAATAACTGACTGGCAACATCTTTGTAACCTGGCTTGCCTGGTGCAACCACCTGGGAAACCAAGCAACAGCATAGAAAGCATTTGGAACAGCATATATACTCCATATTAACCGCCTGGGATGCTGTAGCAGCTGCTTAGCAACAGCATAGCAACTTCCTAGCAACCCCAAAGCAAACCTATATAACATGCTAAGAACAGTATGGGGATTGCTGGAGCTGCACAGTCGCTCTGCATGTTCTTCAGGAAAGGCTCTTTTCTAGTTTCCAGGGCTGTTTATTCAGGCAGGGCTTCGATTAGCTGCACCACAGTCCAGCAGTATTAGCATGCATTAGTGTTGTGTAGCAGCTATGAACAAAATCAGTACAAGTGTTCGGTACACTGTATGAGGTTCTGCCAGCTGTCAATAAAGCTTGGGCGGAGTGTGGGTGTTCTTTCTCTTGCCTGTTATTAAAGCTACACCCAAAAACACAGTACTGCAGTTCGACTTATGAATCCCGACTGACAGTCAGTTTATCTAGACAACAGTGTAGTCCTACCTATGTGAACTGAAATCCATGTGTGACAGTGTAAGCATGCCTGCGGCTATTGGTTTCTGGACTGCTGCCATGTTGTGTAATTTTTACATGCCTTTCTGAAAGACTGGAATGAGTTCTCTTTCGGAGGTAGTGGTATGCTCGTTACTATGAATTAATGACTCTATTTGAATTCTGTATGTAATTGTATGAATGCAATATGCAGTATCTGCAGTTTTTTTATATTTGATGAATTATACGATAATAGTGGGTTGTATTTTTACAAAGAATCTACATATCTCAGCTTAGCTACAAGTGTCAAGAGTTTAAGAAGAATTCGGTCGCAAGGGGATGCTAAAACTCAGACCATAGTATAGGCAGGGATGGAGGTGCTACAATTTAAAAAATAAAGGTGCTACAAATGGTTCTTTGCTTGATGCCATAGAAGAACCATGTTTGGTTTCATAAAGAATCGTGTTTTCCATAGAGATGTGTGAGTGTGAAGACCCTTTAAAAGACCCAACACATTTTCTCTTGATGTAAAGGCTCTGTATTCATTTAATGTTCACATCTCTATTACAAAAATTATTGCTTTTATGGAACCAAAAGCAGTTCTTCTATGGCACCGCTCAAAAAAAAAAAAAAAAAAAAACCAGAACATTTTGTTGCACATTTATGGTTTTAAAGTGTAGTTGTAACACGGGGACTTCTTTCATTGCAACAGTGTGTTAAAGCTAACCCCCCAGTGTGGAGGCTGTATTTTAGCCTGGCTAGCTCTCACTGTGAGTTGTTTACATGCCTAGAGTGACTAACAAAATATTGGAGTGAATTCAGTGACTTCTACACACAACTCAGCCCACGAAAACACTTTTTAAAGAGTGTTGAGATCTGCTGTCAGAATTCAGAGATGATGTAGTCATAAGCTTATAAGAAGACAAGTCTTGTCTATTGCTCCAACATTGCTCAGGTCTTGCAACATCGGGACTCTCACTGATCCTACCTAGCTTAGAGGTAGGGGGCAGAGGCTCTCATTATTTAACTGGGGGTTGTGGGGACAAAGGAGGGAGAGATGTGAAGTTCTGAAAGCAGCAAAACAACAAACAAACAAACAAAAAATATGATTATTATCATATTATACTGAATTGATATTATACAGAGTATTATTACTTTAAATTCAAGATGTAACTATTTAAGGAAGATTAGAAGGGAAAAAACACATCAAAATTAATTGTTATTGTAATTGAGATTTTATGTAATAACAAATGTCATAAAAAATACATTTTTATTAATTACATTTTACAAATGATTTAAAAAGACCTCTTCAGTTTTATGGGTTTAGTTATGGGTTTAGTTATCTCCCAATATTGTTCAAATGAAGATCAAACGTGCAAATGGTCAAATATATTAAAAAAAAGATAGAAAGTCTTCATGGGGTGTCCTAACTTTTCTCACGACTGTACATATTACTGATAATGGTCATCTTGATCATCTTATCACTCTACAGCTAAGCAGTAGATTTTGTGACTGGCCTTACAGACGTATCTACTGCCTATGAACTGTATTTCTACATGCTTCCGTTTACTGTCATCTGTCGGCCTCCTGAGCAGCCTGGGAAGCCGACGAAAACCAAAAGAACCCAAAAAAAAAACGAAACAACCGACAGTAGCTTAGTGTGAGAGTTTCGATGAAATTGGTGAGTTGCCTGACATAACAAAGCAAGCTTAAAATAGTTCTTCAATGAATCACTGGAAACAGAAACAGACACAATGTTGAAACACACACCCACACAAAAAGCATGTCATACATGTCTCTGACAAGATGCCAGGAAAGACATGTCCTTGTCATACTTTCATAGAAACTCCTTAGAGTTTATATTCTAACTTATAATGCAGCCATGCATTAATAATACTGATGACGGCAGTGTTGTCCACCGTTTCCTCAACTCTCGGACAGGGGTTTATGTCCTGTCCAGCTACAAAAAAAGACAGCTTCAAGTTGTATGAAGTAAATAATATTTATTATGGTTATATTGGCAAAACATGCAATACTAGTATACAACTTCCACTATGGAATATAGATGAGAACATGTAGTACATAGAAAAATAAAGAGATCTGTAACCATAGAAAAAAAACATGTAACTTTGCAAATAGAAAAGAGATATATATGTGAAATGGCAATTCCACAGATTTTTCAAAGTTTCTGCATAATTAAATGGATAATATTTAATGGTAAATATGGTAGTTCCTTCGTAGCTCCCCCTAGCACAAGCAATGCTCCCGACACTAGGAGGCTATGCGAAGCCAACCATCCCCAATTTCAAACTTCCGCAGATGCAGCATTGCAGGGCAGCCGACACACTCAGAGGAAAGCATCGGTTCCCCAGTGCTGGCCAACATCGCTTAAGAAGGATGAGGGCTGTGAGCGCCATCTACACATCCGGTGAGTCTGTAGTTTTAGAAGGTTCACATTTACCACTATTTCATGATTATTAACATTACTAATAAGACTCATGTAAGTTGTTTTGCATTGTACATAAAATATTACATTTGCAGTGAACACATTGTGACAACTGGTTCACATCACCACCACTGTTTCAGTGAACTATTTCACCCCAAGCCACATTTAAACTGCATATTTTTAGAAAAATCGATGGACTTCCCCTTTCAATATTAGGAACTGTCTGAATTATTTATAGAAAGCTGTTGAAACATGTTGAGAAACAGTGGTCACACATATTTCATAATGGCTATTATTTCTATAAAGGTGTTTCCTCCTTGCCTGGTGCCGCCATCAATGACTGTCAAAAGGAAAGTGAAAAGATCACTCCTAAACCTGTCATTAGAGGAAAAACGATACCAGTACAGGTTTCAGAGTGCTAATAGCGCTGACGTCACTACTGCTATTGCTGCAACCATGATTTTACATGCATATGGATATGACTAGGGATGAGTTTTAGGTTTTTCTGAGCTTTGTAAACAGGTTTACATTAACATATAAAAGCAGAACAGTAGCTCTATGTGTTAGATTACAGATTACTAGATTAAAGTGTCATTACTTTAAATTCAAGATATGCAAATATAAACATATATTTTATAAATAATGTTATATATTTAACATTATATATAATGTTAAATAATTTAAATATAAATATATATTTTAAGGGGTGCCCAAATCAGTCCTGGAGGGCCGGTCTCCAGCAAAGCTTGGTGGTTGCCCTACTTAAACACACCCACTTTGCCTGGTAATTGACTAAAGAGTTGAATCAGGTATGAATCAGACTTGGCTGGTGAGCGGCCTTTCAGGACTTGTGCACCCCTGGTCTACAAATATGATGATACCCATGACATGCACTCATATTAAGACTATTAGGACAATCACGAGGACCATACCAGACAGAAAAAACAGACAGTCAGATACTAAAGCATGACAGAAGTCCAGTGTTCCAACAGTGTGGTTTTATCTACACTCTAATCTCTTCCAACACCTGGGGCATTAATCTCGATTCTCTCAGGGAACAGGCGGGCTTGGGTGGCCAAGGCTGCTTTGCGAGTGTATGTGGTGCAGCGGGTGAGGATCTCCTGGGCCTGTGGGCGAGGGGGCACTCTGGGGCCAAGTCTGGATGAGCCGCTAGCTTCAGCGCTACTTGGCCTGCTGGGCTGCTCCTCAGACAGGCCACTGTCACCGCTGTTTAATTCGGCATCTTTCTCTGCCTGTCTCAGGCTGTCTTCCCCCTCTGAGCCATAAAAGCTCAGGCCCAGAGAGCTGGAGGAGCTGAAGCTGAAGTTGGTGTCGTCACTGGTGTCACTGATGCTGCTCTTGCGGCTGTCAGATTCGCCTTGCTGGACCTGGGAGCTGGGCTTGGCTTGGGAGAGCACCTCTATGGAGCGTGACTTGTGAAGACTCTTCAGCCTGAACGACCGCTCCTGTGGCTGGGTGGAGTAGGATATCTCTTGCAGGAAGGTGCGTGTGGTGGACAGGTTGAGCGTGGAGCTGTAGAGCTTCTTCTGCAGGCTGAGGGTGGGGCTGGTGTATGGCTGCAGATACATGGAGGGAACGTAACCTGCTTTTCCGTTGTATCTGGAAAAACAGACAGTCGTATATATTGGGATTAGCTCATTCAGTGTCGGTAGTAGGGTTGTAGTAGAATTCTGATTTCGATGCTGATGCCAGCAGGCATTATCTCAGTGCTCAATAGCAGTAGATACACTGACGAATGTTTATCTGGATTGAAGACAAAGGAAAAAATTGTTTTGATGGTATTGAGGTAACTGGCTTTACGTTTTTCTATGTACAGGGAAATGCATCAAAATTATTTTTTCTGGCAATTTACTGTGCTACAGTTACGACAGGTTGGAAAATCACTGGAGTATTCCTTTAACCCCTTGAACTCTAGACCTATCAGTTATTAATCTTAAGCTTCATCATTCCATAGCTACCTAACTCCAAATATTTATTTCTTTACTATGTTAAAGTATCTGATATTAGTTTAGTCACAAGATCTCCTAACTCTCTTAAAAGTTTGGTTATTAGTATTAAGCTGTATCATTCAGTAAGTACCATAAATACTTTATAATTAAATACTTTTAATATTTAAGGCATGTAGTACAGAGTGAACAAGAGTATAGAATTAAGGGTCCACTTAAGGGTTTTTAGAATATAAACAAGCGTGTCATTGAAACAAATGAGCCATTATGTAGTAGTCGGACACGGACTGCACCTCGGCACTGCGGTTTAACATTGTCCTCATTCCACAGGATCAGTAATTGCTCTAAAAAGACAGAATGAATTACCTAGCGAGCCACCAGCCATTGTCAGACTTCTGCAGCACCTCCAGCACGGCGCCGACGGCCACCGATAACTCGTCCTTTGTTTTAGAGGTGTAGCTCCTTACAGCACAGTACAGAGACCCTAGAGAATAAAGAGCAGAGGACCTTAAATTTCATAAAAGACTTATTCAACCAATGCTATTTTAACAGAGTAATACTAATGCGTATACACTATATGTCCAAATGTTTGTGGACACTCCTTCTAAAAAAGGCTCTCAGCTACCCATTGCTGACACAGATGCATCACTCACAAACGCACACACAGGTAGTAGGTGTTGAAAAGAACTGCCAACAGAATAGGCCTAATGCCAGGTTAGAGGGTATAAAGCCCCCAGCATTGAGCTGTGGAGCAGTGGAACTGTAAATTGGGGATGAGGGTGGGTTGTCCACCAAAACCGGCGCTCTGCAACCATGATGTTGTGTGGAGAAACACCTTCACTGCTTGTAAGGGGACATTACCAGTGACTCCTAACACTTTGCCATTACTTTGAACAGCTTCCTGACCGCTTCAGGTGGACTGCTGCCTATAGAGATGTGCTTGGAGTGCCGTTATCATGAGATATTGGCACTCATAGAATGGCTCTCAGCCAATCACAATGTGAGGTCAGAACTAGATATTCATTGTGTATCATTAAAACCTCCTTAAGCATCTTTTCCCATCTTTCGAACCTCTCATTTTGTTTGTGGGGCTAGGCTGGCTCTCAGTTTTTTTCCAGTTTGAGCATTGTATGTTTAAATAGCCAAGTATCTGGCTTGTTATCATCTGAAACTCAAGGTTTCAGTGGTAACACATCATCTCTAATTATAAACTACATATGCGATACTGAGAATAGGCATGAGCTCCTCAACTTACTCTCAACAACTGCCATATCCAGCTCGTCCTCTTCCTCGTCATCCTCACACAGTTCCAAGTAGGGGGCAGGAAACCAGGCTAAGCGCTTTTCCTCATTTTCCACCAACCACCAGCCTGCAGATAAGATCCATGAATACACACCCTGATAAGTGCATGGTCTGCTTCATCACTAAACATCTGCTAAATGTCTTCACATAATATTGCAACATGTTAAAAAGCACAGTACGTACTACAACGATCTAGCATGATCAATCGTTTTACCAGTATTATTTCAGTAACAGTGGCTTGTTGTGGTCTTAATGATGTGCAGGACTGACGCATACGCATACCTGCTTGGTCTTTGATGAGCACATCCAGCGTTTCATCTACAGCAACCTTAAACGGTCTGTTCTTGGTGTCCTTGGTCTCATACGGCGCCACACAGCGGTATGTTTTGGAGACGAAAGGCTGGGTCACGTTCCCGGCATTAAGATGCCTGCTGGACGAGTCGCCTCCTGTTTGCCCGTTAGGGATGTCCTCTGACTGGAAAATCATCACACTGGTCAGGACAGACGAACAAGAAAAAGGTTTAGCAATTACGAAAGTGGCAAAAAAAGGGAATGGAAAGGACAGTTGGTCATGTTAAGATAAAATGTAGAATGTGGTGATCTTTCTGTTTAGCTGATCAGCCTACCTGTTTTGTACAAACTCTGGCTGCAGCTCGTGCTCCTTGGGCAAGAAGAACTGAACGAGGTCGGTAGCTTGAGTGATGCTGGGGTCACACTTTAGCAGTTCAGTGCAGTACTTCTGCAGAGCCTTCACCCGGTGCACAGCCCGGGCTGGAGTCTTCTTCTGTAAGCTCACCTTCAGCATCCGACCTGCCAAAAACACCCCACAGCCTTTTAACACACTCAGAAGAGACAGATGGACTTAGTGTAAAGGGATGGAGTGATGAGCAGTGTAATATGAGTATTATGTATATATATATATATACACATATATTTTGCTATATTTGCTATGTACACTCCAAAAGCCCCTGTCTTCAATTCCCACTATTAAAAAGATTTCTTTAAAATGAATCATTTCATATCAAACCACCCTAGATGACTTTGTTTACATCCCAACAACTGTGAAAGTATTCAGACATTTTAAAAAGTGCAATTCCCTGAACTATTCCCACCCTCTGCCTGTTACTGTACCTCCAAATCTTGGTAGAACTCTGCCTCGTTTGCCAAAGGGGTTCTCCACTGGAACCTTCTTCTTCAGCTGCCTCTGTTTTGAACCGAGGTGAGAGATAAACGAGTCAGTAAGTACAGAAACCTACTACTCCACTGTACTCACAGACAGGACAGTGTCCTCGACTTCCTAAAGAGCCTTACATGAAATTTCCTGAAGTCCTGGACGGACCTATAGACGACCACTTCGGTCTTATCTGACCACAGCACGGATGCCATGTACACCTGGAAGGGAAGGGAAGCAGGTGATTAGCAGATGCATTTCAAGCCCTGTTTAATGATCAGACGAGCTCTCCGAGTTCCTCCACCACCACCACCACCTCCACCACCACCACCACCAGCAGAAGCACGTCTTACTTTGCTCTTCTCTTTGTACATGATGCCGATGATTCGGACGCTGATAGGATAGCGGAATTCCCCCATCGGGACTGGCAGCAGGTTTCCTCCAGAGCAGGGTGGAAAAGTCGCCCTCTCTCCCCAAGAGCCGAGATTTATCCTCCATCCAGCCCTGGTCCTCCCCTCTCCGAGAGGTGGAGTCGAGGGGCGGAGGATTACCTGACTTCTGTAAGACACACAGACAGACGCACCCTCTCCCCTCCTTTCACAAACTACGTCCTAAAATCTTCTACCTAACCTAAAATATTTTCTAAATGGTGGAGGAGCAGAGAACAACTTACAATTATTATATTTTGTGTATTTTGTCAAATATATTTAATCATAAAAGGCAGAAGCACTACAGCAAGCGCCGGAAATGACAAGGGACCGTCTAAAAAGAGCGGTACTTGTTTAAAAAACGTACAGCATATACAGACATGAGGCGCCTGTTGTTGTTCGTTATAAAGACGTGAAACCTACTGAACAACAGACATGTTGTGAAAACCATAATAATAATAATAATCATAATAATAATAAAACCCCAAAAATAATACTGTGACATATCCATCCTTTAGTTTGGTAGGATATGCCTTGATCAAATCTTAATGTAATTAATTGTGTTACATCCATATGCCTTGCAGATATCACTAACACATCACTTGTAATCCGCAGGAACACATGTGATTAACATACTACAAACTTTTTTAATGCCTTGATTGAAATTTATTGAATTTTTTTAAACAACATCGGCACTTTTTAGACGGTCCCTTGCCGTCTCCGGCGTTTGCTGTAGTGATTCTGGCTATTTTGATTATATATATTAGGCGAAAAGGAGAGATCGAGAATTGAGACAGAATACAATGATTGTAGCTTGTAATTTCAGAAATCTTAGGATGTTTATTGTGAGCAAGAGGAAGGGCGAAACGCTAATATCTGCTGAATATAATCTAATAACCTGTTAACTCACCACACCTGGTCTATTACAGTCATTTTCACTGAGCAAAAAGAGAGACACACTCTCAAGGTTCATCTGTCACACACTTGCAGGAGAGGTGAGATGTCTTTGTAGGCCCCCCTCGTACCACCTAAAACAGCTCGAATTGCATGAATTCCTCAGGACCTTAGCAGACATTAGCAGCAGATCATTTTAGTCCTGTTAATTGTGAAGTAAAGCCTCCATGGATCACATCAGTGACCCTCTGGCACCCTAAGCAGAGAATGAAGTCACACACTCTCTGTGTGGGTTGTTTTCTGCTTTTTGTGTTCATAGCTGGTCCGGCCACGTGTGCGTGTTATCCCCGCCATGCGGAAACATAGGCCCACCTTAAGAGACAAGGCAGTGACCGAACACACTACATTGTGTATACAAGATGGCAGAGAGCAGTACGAAATGGTGAAAGCGACCATACAAGTATTCATCCACCAAAAAACTCTATAAATCAGTTTTCAGCTAACAGCCGGGCTCAGCATGGGTGGCAGAGGTTAGCTATGATGAGAACTGGAAAGCTATATTTTTTCCTTATTTCACTTTAGTCACGCTCTTTGTGCAGCGTTTTGCACAGTACCTGAATCTGTTCAACTGGATTATTAAAAAATAAAAAGTGGTTCAAAAGATTCAATTCATTTACCAGTTGGATAAGCCAGAGCTGAGTACACTGAAAGCATCAGCAGTGTGCAGAGGGATCATGGTGCCCTTTGTGGTTTCCCCCTCTCTGCTCTTGACACACAAGGAAGCAGAGGCTGGTCTGTAAGAGTTTATCTTTCGTATGTTTGCAGTGTGTGTGTGATTTCTTTGTGTCTGATTAAGGCAGGAAAGCTACAAGAAAGATGGGAAAGTACAGGGTTTCCTACTGTACCTTCCTCCTTGTAAAACTGCAATCCTCCTTCTTCACCTTCTTTAGAATAGTGGTGTTAGCCACTTATCATCCTGGTTGTAGGAATGTAGAGGTTGGCTATCCTTATGAGACAGTATGTTTAAGATCTGCCCTCAGATTTTCAATGATGTTTAGGTCAGATGATTGTGAGAAGCCTTACTGAGTCACATTTGCTGATATTTAGTGGAATCCTTGCCTCCACCTACCCATGCAGTGTGCCCTGTGCCACTGGCTGCTACACAACCCCAAAGCATATTAGATACAAACCTCTACTGAACAGTTGGCAAGAGCTTCTTTTCGTCTTTTTGTTTGGGGATTGTGGCCAAACGTTCTTCATGACATCAGCCCACAGTTCTTCCCTCTGGCTTATATCCAGCTATCTGGATATCTGTCTTATATACTGTGACATTCACTTTTGCAATGACGTTGCGGATAAAGTTTTTTTCCGATGACTGAAGGCCTTTTCAGCTAGTAGCCTTCGATGCAGCCCAGATGAAGCCTGAGCACTCCCTTGGATTTTGTTCTGCACTAACCCCCAAACAACACCACTGTGTACATGCATAGACACCTGTTCTGCACCTTTTTGTAACAGGCTAGAAGATATCTGTCTTCTGCAGACTGGGATAATTGTGAAATCTTCGCATTCCTTGGAAAGTTTCATGTTGGGGGGAAAAAAAGGCCTTTTTGTGTAGTTATTATTGTACTCGGAACTGCCAAAAAATCCTGGAGTGATATGCGAGAGGCTTTCAAGAGAGGCCTTGTTTAAATCTGTGCTTTTCCCAGCATTAGCACGACTTTTTAATCAAAACAGGGCCACGTGAGTAGTCAGTTCTGAGCTATCATCTTTGGGCAATTTCTCCGAGATGACCCTGCCTTCTGTTGGAGGGGGGTTTTCTTGCAGGTGTCTCTTCAAACCGAGGGTGCTGAGAGGGAGCTGAGCATGCAGACAGGTGGGCAGCTGATCTGAGGCGGCTGGTGTTGCCCTGTCCTGTGAAGGGAAGCCAAAAGCTTGTCCAGAGGGCTCCACCCAAGGTCACCTGCAGTCCAACCTGTCAAGATCCCACGTGACATCATCATCACCTGGTATAGGAACCCCATCAGCACGTTTTTTGTTTTTCACAAGGGGAAGCACAGCACGTGCCTGGCATATATCACATACACTGGGACAAAAAAGAGACACATTTCCATGGATGGTTCTTTAAGGGAGTAGTTTTACATGATTTATCACTTACACCAGATGCAGTTGATCAGCCAAGACCTATTCAATGTCTTTAATAGACATTTAATAGTGTGCCACTTGGTTTAAAGCAAGAGATGTTAGGCTAACATTGCTAACAAACACTGGACTCATCTCTGTAAACACTCAGAAATGCCTCAGAAAAACACTACAGGACTGAATGTTAACAGTCTGGCTGCAGCCCTGACCTACCTAGTCAAGAAAGTCATGAAACTCCTGGGCCTAGCCAAGCTGGACGCTGTTACTGACCTTCTGCTGGACCCCCTCCAGTCTGCATACAGAGCAAACAGGTCTTCAGATGGTGCCATAAATTTGGGCCTGCACTTCTACAGGTGCTACAACACCTCAAAAGTCCAGAGAGCTATGCTCTGTTCTATTTTTGAATAGAATATTTCTGAATTTCAGCTTGGCTTTTAACATGGTTGTTTCAGCTCCTGCAGGCCAAACTGACTGAGCTGTAGGTGCCAGATCCCATCTGCCAGTGGATCCGAGATGATCTGAACAACAGGGGGCAGGAAGCACAGGAAACCATGTGTCAAACACCCACCCAGACTCTCAGTTCAGGTGTACCACAAGGCAGTGTGCTCTTACCCCTTCTTTTCAGTCTTTACACCAATGACTGCACCTTCAAGGATTAGTTACAAGGTTGGCCTTGTAACTAATGATGATGAATCTGCCCAAAAGTTGAGCAGTTGGTGTCCTGCTGAAGCAGAAACCACATTTTGCTGAATGCACAAAATCCTTTAGAGATGAGTATGATGTTCAGACCCACCCACACCACCTCAACTTCCACAGCTCTGCAGTTTCCACTGTGAAGTCACACAAGTTCCTGGACACCACCATATTCAGGGACATGAAGTGGGAGGAGACCACAGCTCCATTGACAAGAGAGCCCAGCAGACGATGTTCATCCATAACCATTGGGTTTGGATCGTCCACCTCACAATAACGAAATGAGATTAGTAACATTAGCCTAGCATCTCCCATTATAAACTGAAGAAGTATACATCAGATATTGAACATGTCTTGGCTGATCAACTAAGCAACAGTGTGATTTTCTATGGGGTTCAAGTCAGGTGACTGTGATGGTCACTCCAGAATCTTCCAGGACTTCTATTGAAACCAAGCCTTGGTGGACTTTCAGGCATAGTGACGCCCAAGCTTCTGGCATGATGTTTTCTCATAGGATTTCCTAATACTTGACTGAATCCATCTTGCTCTTCACACGCTGCAGGTTTCCAGTGTCAGAGGAAGCAAAGTAGCCTCAGAGCATCACAGAGTCACCGCCATGCTTCACTGTAGTCAGAGTGTTTTTTTAAGTGTATGCTTCATTCTTCCTCCTCCAGACATACCGCTGATCTATAGGCCTGAAAAGTTCCAAAAAGTTTTCTTTCACTGTGCCACAGAACAGAATCCCAAAACCCTGGTTTTGAGCAGATCGGAGACGACTGTTCTTGTGCTTTTGGGTCAGAAGAGGTGTACGGGCACGGAGCCCTTCGGTGCTTAGTATGAGCTTTACTGGGCAAACTGAAACCTTGGGGCCTGCTGTCAGCAATCTTGCAGCAGGTCATTTGCAATCCTTCAAGGGTTTTTGACCATCTACCTCCTTAGGAATCTGGTGGTAGTTGGTGATGGCTTCCTCTTTCTGCCACGTCCAGGTAATCCTTCAAGGGTTTTTGACCATCTACCTCCTTAGGAATCTGGTGGTAGTTGGTGATGGCTTCCTCTTTCTGCCACGTCCAGGTAGTGTAGCCAGTGTTCTTTCAACTTTAAACTTGTGAATTTTGCTTCCAGCTGGATCTACTGGATCATTCAGTGATTGTCTCTCTTTTTGTATCCTTTTCCTTGTTTCTGCATAGCAGTGATCGCTTCTCTGAACTTTTTGGACAACTCTCTTGACTTATTTATAACATGCAGTCAAATGTCAGAATCAGCAAACCCCTTAGCCAGTCCTGGTATTTGATGGGTTTTTATCTCAAGCATACCTGATGCAACTAATGAAGCCCTTGATTTTCCACCTGATTTGCAAATGTGTGCTCTTATGTGGGATTCTATTCAGGGGTTGAATAATTTTGAGACTGCAGTCATTGGATTGGTTTAGTTTGTTAGGCTGAAAGTTTGTAAATTTTTTTTGTACAAGTTAGGAATTTTTTACTAGACATCCACGCTAAGAACTATTTTATTAGTTCTGACCATGCTAACTATGATGATTTGGGAGAAGACTTCAGGTGGCTTCTGTCTTGGTAGGAGGTCAGCCCCTCCTCTGATATGTGGAGCCAGGATAACAGATGACAGGGTTAAGAGGAAGGTGATGGTGTGGTGGAGGGTTGTGCATACTTTTGTAGACACATGAACAAGGTAGAGGTGGAATTTACAGGATGTTTGATTAGGGAGGAGGGTCTTCAGGCATGTTTAGTTATTTAATAATTCCACTTGTGAATAAGATTTTAACAGAATGATGGTCACATGGTACTTGAGTTTTAAATGTATAAATAAAGTACAAATTTGAATGAAAAAAAAGTCAGTGCATTCCTTTTTTAGTTGCACAGTTGCCCAGTTTTCAGATTCGAGAAAAAATGCTTCCTGAAACTACACCTTGTTTGTGCTGAAAATCCCTGGGATGTTCCTTATGAACAGAATTGCTTCATCAATGAATGTGCCTTTGTGAGTGAAAAAGGTCACTGGCAATTTTGCATTTACGTACAGTATGGCTGCCAACTCCATCTGACAGCAGTCCAGCGGACTTGCATTTTTTTTCCTGTCAAAGAAGATTCAACTGTCTTGTAGGCCGGTAAGGCTGGACGTGAGTACATGTTTTACAGCTTTGTTTAAACAAACAAAAAAACAAAACACAGGTAGAAAAGACAAACAGAGCATAAGAACTTAACACCGTCAAGGAACCAAACTAACATCATGACAAGGCCAATTCCAGAACAGTGGATACAAAGCACCTCATGAGCCTGGCTTGTAACTCACCCACTCCTTGGGAAGGCCACTGAAGAACACTGAACTCATTGTCATGTTCATGAAACCAGTTTGAGACAAGTTTTTCTTTGTGGCTTGATGCATTGACAGGCTAGAAGTAGCTGTTAGAAGATGTAGGTAAATTGTAGTCATGATTAGATGTCCAAGGTCAGTAACAGTACTCAAATAGTCTATGGTATTCAAGCAATAATTGATTGATATTAACAGGCCCAAAGTTTGCCAAAAAAAAAAACACCAATACACCACCTCCACCAGCCTGGACAGTTGACACAAGGCAGGTTCGGTCCATTCATTCATGCTGTTGGCACCAAATAATCCTAATCCTAAATCGAGATTCTTCAGACCAGGCTACATTTATCCAGTCTTCAACTGTTCATTGTTGGTGAGTCTGTTCACCACTGCAGCGTCAGCTTTCTGTTCTTGGCTGACAAAAGTGGAACTAGATGTGGTCCTCTGCTGTTGTAGCCCATCCTGAGATGCTTTTCTGCTCACTGTACAGACATGTTATCTGATGCACAGATCTTCCAAAGAAAGTGCTTGGTGAGTTTAGTAGAAATGAAAGTTTCAGATCCTTCCAGGGTTGCATCCTTGGCTTTGAGACATGGCTATTCAGACTTGCACACTGGTGGAATGAAACCTCTTTCTACTCACATGCATTAAAGATGCTTTCCAGACAAAGTGAAGAATTTCAACATCTATTGTTGACATGCCTACACCACTTTGCACTGCGTTTCCAGGAAGCCACAGAGGGTTGACATTACTGCAAAGAATACAATGCCTGTATTATTAGCCTCTACTTTGATGGCCATGTTAATAGTCAGAATTTCTTTATTGCCATGGGGGCATTCCAAGGATTCCCAAATGCATAGTACATGCTGGGTATGGTAGTAAGAGATGATTGATGAACTATTAATAAATAAATTCTTGTTTTCGTATATATACAACACGCTTCTCAATGGACATTGTCATAAATCCAGATTCTGAACCTCAAGTGAGTAAACCAATGGCAACAGAGGCAAGAAAAAAACTCCCTCAGATCAAGAAAAACCGATAGAGGAGCCAAGACTAAAAAGGGGTACCCACCCTGCTCTGGCAGACCACAGAAAGCACAACAGATGAGAAGACAGCAGTAGAATAAGTGGTCAGAAAAAGCTGCTCTTATTGTATATGCTTTTCTTATGATCAAGTACAGGAAATGTACTGTTGGTCACTTCATTTGTCCAGACCTGCCCAAAGTGCTTTGTTTGGTATACTTAATGAGTCACATTTAGTAATTAACCTACATAATTGGGTTTCCAACACTTGTTTCTTCTTATGGACAACAATGGTTCTTCTAGCAGACTGTGATAAAGTTCTGATAAGACTATAGAAAGTATTAGTGTACAGGAATGATGCAAATAGGTTAATGAGCTCTGTCTAATTTTTATAGGCCACATCTGATTTGAGAAATTTGGGAGCACGGCCATGCCTGAATAACTTACTAAAATCTCTACCATCCATGTTCCAGGGTTTCCTCACCCAACTACCACCTCCTTTCCACTTCTCAGATGGAAGTCTGGCCTTCTAGCTTAAAGAAGAAGCTGCTTTACCTCTAGCCCAAAGTTCTCTCTCCTACAATCTCCTTTTACATGAACTCATGCTGATGGTCTGATGATGATAATAAAACATTTTCTAAAGACAATATTTATTCATTGTTTTTGGATGTAAAGCATCTAGCATCTAATTCTATTTCAGATATACAGATTGGTGTACAGATAGGCTCTCATATTGATCATAACCAAGCTTCCACAGCTCTGTTATCAAGAAGTGAGGGCTGTTATGGTAATCTACTATGTAATGCTACTACGTGTTTGCGTCGTAAAACAAATAGCAGGTGCAGATGCGACTGGCTGCATGCTTCATAAAAACAGACCTCACGTGTAGAGAGCGTGGATTGTTGCCCGTGTGTCTAGTCCAATATACTGAACGTGCCTTTAGATCAGGGCTTACAACATCTCAAATGAAAAATTATGACTGGGATTAAAGGTCTATTTCCACCTGGCCCCTCCGGTCCAGCTCACACAGACCACCACCAAAACACATGCAAACACCAACAAGCCAAAACATTGTGCATGACTGTTTTATTTTATTGTCTCTAGAACGTTCTCTTTAATTCATGCTTTACCTAAATGTTCTCGCCAGTCACACTGTTCTAGAGTATATCCCCTGTTCACACTGATTTCTCTGCTCGAACATACCTAACAAATCTGCTTATTAACAGGTGAGTTGAATCAGGTATGTTTAAGAAGGAAAAGCAAAGCTGCAGAGACCGGAACTCCAGGACTGGATTGCCCACCCCTGCTCTAGTATGGTATAGCTCACCCCTGGTCCTGGAGGCCCAATTGCCCAGCACTTTTTAGTGTTTTCCCTGCTTCCAACTAGTCCAACTGATCAGCTAATTTATGGGCAATTATTGAGTTAAAGAGGGTGCATTAAGGCAGGGAAAGCACTAAGGTGTGAAGGCAGGGGGCCTTGAGAACCAGGGTCGAGAAACACTGTTCTAGAGTGTTCTCCACTTTCACACTATTTTGTTAGTGTTTTCAGGAATTCAGGAAGCCCGAGTATGGCTCGTTTTTGAACACTGCACTGTACTAGAATGTTCTCGTCCATTCAGGAAGCCAGAGTACAGCTCGTTCTTGAACACTGCACTGTACTAGAATGTTCTTGTCCATTCAGGAAGCCCGAGTACGGCTCATACTTGAACGAGAACACTGTGCTTGAATGTTCTCGTTCATTCAGGAAGCCCGAGTATGGCTCGTTCTTGAACACTGCAATGTTCTAGAATGTTCTCGTCCATTCAGGAAGCCCAAGTATGGCTCGTTCTTGAACACTGCACTGTACTATAATGTTCTCGTCCATTCAGGAAGCCCGAGTATGGCTCGTTCTTGAACACTGCAATGTTCTAGAATGTTCTCGTCCATTCAGGAAGCCCGAGTATGGCTCGTTCTTGAACACTGCACTGTACTAGAATGTTCTCGTCCATTCAGGAAGCCCGAGTATGGCTCGTTCTTGAACACTGCACTGTACTAGAATGTTCTCTTCTATTCACACTCTTCTAGAATTTTCGGAACACAATGTTCCACACTGTTCCCCCGCTGATGATGTTGTAGAATCATACCGTTGGTTCATGCTGTTCTAGAATGTTCTAATTCATCCAGAGGGATGATATTACTGATATTTACTGATATTACAGGGGTCTACAGACTTTAGGGTTCTTTTCTGTCAATCACGTGGATGCAGTAGTGTTCCTTAATACATTACACCAACTGGTGATGTTCCTCACTTTGCTACACCAACTGGTAATGTGAGCCACTACGCTACTCTACCTGGTGATGCACTATGACCCAGTGATTTTTTCCACCCTTTCGCATTGTTCCCCATTGTTCAATGGTGTGGTTTGATTGTTGGGAGACTCTAGAAGGTTCTCTCTTCATTCAGTTTGCTTCATGAGGTATATGAGTTCTTTTTGCAAAACACTTCTGGTCATTGTTGTTCTTTAGCCTTTGGGATGCTCTCTGTTCTAGATACCCCCCACCCCCCACCCCCCCCACATACTGTTCACTAATGTTTTCCATCATTCATACTGGTTCTAAAAAAAAAACTGCCAGCATTAAAATGTTAGTGTTTGTTGGTGAGTGTTAGTGTCCATTCTACAATTCTGGATTAATAATTAAATATAAATTAATAATGAAACATTTCATGAAGAAAGTGATTAGATGCTTGTTATTTTTTTTACTGACCTTACTGGTGTCTTACATTGACTGACGTCCAGCAGAAACAGTTGCTGGTTAGCTCAGATTAACAAGACTTTGGTCAAACAAGGAAATGAAAGTCCTGCCTGTTACAGTAAACGGCAAGACTTTCATTTAAGAGAAGCTGACCTGGAACAACATTGCCTTTGTTTATTACCTGTTGTTTTAGGACTCACCCAGACACACCTGAGCGGTGTCAACAGTAACCCTTTCAGTATTTCAGGGAAATAGGAAAGTCCATCATGGACTACGTGCAAGAACCACTTTTATAGCAACTATATGTGATTTATAACACTGTAATGCCACTTGTCAGTTTACTGTTGACATCTCATGCATCTCTAATCACTCGTGACTAAACTTACTGTCAACAGTTTGACTGTCACTCCAGGTAATCATAAGCCTTCACTGGGATGACCAATATTTGCAACACCATCTCATAGGAAATTCCACCACTAACGCGCCTTTTTGTGTGAACTGGACTTTGGAGTCTTGTGAGTAAGTGCACATTAATTACAGAAGGTCACGTCCAATTATGATAACAAATGTACGCAGATTAAGTCATCTGTGTTTCACCCACAATATATAATGTATGCGGATGGACTTTTAAACAGAGAAAAAGGATAAAAGAGGCTGAGGGTAACTTTAGTCAATAAACTCTGTTAGGTGAAGGCGTGTGGCGTAAAGATAACATAGCTTTCTTAAAGGAAGCAAAGCGCAACAATTCAGCTGTGGAAATACACTGCAAAGCCTACAGCAATGTTCAGAATGGTTTTATGACACAGCTTTATGCAATAGATTCTGTTTAATAATAAAATATTAAACATAATAATAAATAATAATAAAATTAATAAAAAAAAAATAAAATTAATAAAATAATCTGTTAAAAATAATAATAAAATAAAAGTTGTTGTAAATATACTGTGAATGTCAATTAATAAAAATGTATTTAATTACATTACATTAAAAATCTTTGTTGAACAAAAACAAAACATTTTAATTATTTAAATAATTTTAGGTTATTGTACACTGTTTAAATAAAGTATATAATTTTGCCCCAATTCATTTTTTATACAGTTATTATTATGGTTATTTCTACAAAATGTACTTAGAAAACTCATGTATTGTAAAAATTTTGCCCATTAACGTATAAATAAACAGTTCAGTGAACGTAAATAAATGATTTTTTTTAATAAGACAAATCTTTTTTGAATTTTACAAAATTTTAATTAATAAGTTAACAGAAAACAAATTACACTGTGAAAATAATAAGATTACATATACTATATCATTAAATTCTTAACATATCATTAAAACTATGCCTGAACATTCATAACAATAATCTAATAAATGTAAATTTACAGGTGAATTTCCCGTGTTATGGTAAAATGTAAGTGCACATAAGTGCAGTTAGATTAAAACCTCATTTCACAGTTTTTCAGAGTTACTGTGTCTGTGTGATCTGTTAAAAACCAGCCACTACATAATTTTACTTGTCTTAATAAAATAGTAAACAGAGCTCTCTATACAGCATTTATTTTGAACACATTTTGGAACATTGTCCCTTAAACAGCTGATCAGTATCCAAAGCTGAAATACAACAGAACATCTGGAGAAGCCTTTGTAACTTAACACGTTAACCGTACAGCAAAGTGGACTGCTGGAAATGGGAAAAAATACCACATAGTAGTAGTATATTAAAAAGTATATATCCTATACTCACTAATGAATATAGATCCATACATACATTTATAAAAGCTTAAATAATTATAATTCATAATGTTGTAGCATTGACAGATTAGGACATGTAAGATATGATGACATAGAATTACAGGGATACTTTTTTTTTCATTTACATATCAATCCAAGTGTGCACCCCTGCATATATGCAATTGTATTACAGTGCTATGGATTCTGCTTATGCAGTTCTTGCCAACTGGATAATCTGTTGAATTAGGTGTGTTTTCAAATTCATTCAGGACCCAAACACTGCAGACTCCAGCATACCGCTCCATTATACACACCTAATTCAACAGATTATCCAGTTGGCAAGGACTGCATAAGCAGAATGGGCCACATGCAAAGAGTCTTTTGTGTTCTGAAAAATAGGGCAGCTTTTTGTTTGCACTAGTCTACATAGTTATGTGTCAATCATTTGAAGAAGTTAATGCTTTGTGTAAATCTGAGAGTTTGATTTTGACAGAACAATAACAGGTTTCAGTTCCATGTAAAGGAAAATGAATAATTCACCTTAGTGTGTAATAAGCCTTGAAGCGTTAAGGGGTTCAATTTTACTTGAGTATGCTGCGCTGAATTTTAAACATTTTGTGATGAGGGTGAAAGATTTTCTTCAGGAAACGTCTCTTCCACGAATGTCATTATTGTGCAGGTGTCGCTGCACAGTAGAACAGTGCACCACCACTGTAGAGTCTGCTAAACCTTCTGCTTGACCTTCACTGAGCCTATTAACCACTATTTCTTAATTACATTACTAATGATCTTCTTATCGCATTCTCCTGCTTTTTGAGCACCATTTCTTTATTTTCAGAGTGGTAGGCAGCTGGAAAAATGACCCAGGGTAAGGCCTATGGGAATAACAGTGAGAGATAAGAAATGGTGAGGTCCCGCAGCTTGGCTTTTTTTTAATGTGCTCTGGCAACCCAGTGGAGTCTTACTGTAGCGCTATTTAATTATGCAAGTGAAAGATCTGTCAATCAAAAAGTCTTAAAACGGATATTTCAACCATTTCAGTGTTATCAGTTATGCTCTTCACTGCATCTTACCCTGCTTTAGTTAGAAGACGTGTGGCATGTGCCTTCCAGCATTATTGTAATGGCTGGTGACAGATACAATCTCTGAGGTATTTCACCAGACAGAGTCACCTTTAGGTAACAGACATTTCCTCCTGCATTCCTAAAAGTTCTACTGCAATTGTATACCAAGTTTTTCCAGTAAATAGAAGGGAGGAGGTAGGTCTGGTGCCATCCTCAGAAATATCAGGAACCATGAAAAATATCTTGCAAAGAAAAGGAAGTGTCTCACTGGCACTAGGCAGCAGAAAAGGGATTTTAAGTGTATAAGGGAGCATCTTGAATAACAGAGGGACTGCTGACCTCATCAGCTCATATTCGCCAACTTCCTTATACATTACACCATGATATTGTTGTAGTTTTGCACTACAAATCACTTGTGGCACTTTTGTTCTCACTCAGTCACACATACAGAAAGGTAAAACCCTGCAGAATGTGGGCAGAGGTGGCCTAAGCGATTAGAGCACCAGGCTATTGATGGTTGGGTGGTAGGTTTGATACCTGGGCTCGGCGAAACTGCCTTGAACAGGGTCCTTAACCCATCTCTGCTCCCCCATGCACCGCAGCGATGGCTGCCCCCTGCTCTGGGCACGTATGCTCACCGTCACTGTGTGTGTTTGCTGCAAGGATGGGCTAAAGGCAGAGGCCAAATTCCATCTGTGTCTAACGCAAATAGTGAAGATGGTTGTCTTGTCTTGTCATATTCGACACAACATGTGCACATCGTCGCTGTCCGATGAAAACCATGTATCTCCAAAATGGTGACTTTATAGGAGAAGGCAAAAATGTTCTGAGCTTTGAATGGAAGTCAATGAAAAATAAGAGCTTATTCCAAGTAATTCAGGGCATTTCTATTTGTCTATTCATCCATAAATTAACTAAACTAAAAATGGAAAAGAAATGGAGATACATGGTTTTCATTGGACAACTGGGAATACTGCAATAATTGCACCAAACACAAGATTCATTAGTTGTGTATTTTTATTATTATAATAAATGTTTCAACTCCCTTAAAAGTCATCAGATTTATTAGGATTATAAATAGCATATTTTTTCTAATCAAAATCAACAGAGCTGGCTTAGGGCCCCAATGTCACCAGGGGGCCCCCAAAAGCAGGATATTGTGATAAAAATACATATTTAAAAAAAATAATAACATTGAATAATAAATCAAAATGGTATCACACAGAGTAAAGTGATTTTTATATGAATGAATTTGCATAGTTGGCACACCAATACGAGGTTAATCAATTTCTGCTGTTGGCTGCTGCCACTGTTGGGCAAATGCAGATATGCGCCACTCTGGTGGTCGATAAAGGCCCGGCCGCTTCAGCTTATTGCAAATGAAAATCTGCTTAGGGCCCAATAAAGACTTGGGCTGGAATGCTGGAAAATGCTGCTTTAATAAGGGTTCCACAACTTCAGACTTGTATTTGGTAGAACCACTTTTAGGTTCCTGCCAACTTCTGTTCCTTCCAGTTAAGAACCTGTGGCAGTATTTGAACATTAAGCATCTCTCAACCAACCAGAAAGACCTGGAGCAAGTATACGCTCTTAAAAATAAAGCTGCTACAAATGTTACAAAAGTGATACGAAAGAACCATTTTCATTAAACATGAGCGTAAATTGTTATTGACCCTCTTTGAACCTTTAATTGTTCTTCACACATACTTATACACATATCTCTTGCAAAATTGCTTCTAAACGGAACCAAAAATGGTTATTCAGTGGCATCGCTCAAAGACAGCTTTGCAGAATCTTTAGTTTTAGGAGTGTATATTTGCTCAGGTTGGTTGAGTGATGCTTGTGGACCGTAATTTGGACTGAGAAAGAGCCATTGGAGCCATTGTAGGACGTTGATCTCTTGGGTGTTCATCGACTCCTGATTTGCTTTGTTCTTGCTTAAGTTAGAAGATAAAAGAAGATGTTAACAGTTCCAGTTTTCAGCAGACTGAAGCAGGTTCTCTTGTTGGATCTTCTAGTGTTTTGCTCTGTCAGTATGTCTTTCAACAAGATGCCTAGTACCTACTAAGAAGAAATAAACCCATTCGATGCTGCCACCCCCATGCTTTACTTCTGAGAAAGTGAGAAGTGTTTGTTGAGGAATGGACAGTATTAGGGTTGTCTATCACTCCTCCAGTCAGTCCCTATCAGCAATACAACATTCCAGTTGTATGCAGAGCTCTTGTTGTTGTTGACTGGTACACATTCTTCTATCCATAAAAGGCCATTTCTCTAAAAAAAAATGCAAGGCAATTTCTTCCACAGCAGAGGGGAATATTTTTGCAAACAGCAAATGTAATGTAATGTAATTTAAAGACTGAAATCACTAAAAAGTATTCATTTGAAATATTTCGATAAAATATAATACACGGTAGATGAATCTGACGACTAAGGGGGTCATTTTGCAAGGCAAGTGTGTTGCACTGAAACAAAAACATGCATTGTTTTTTCTTGTGAAGAAAAAACACTGTACTGGGCCTTATATATCTATATATCTAGAACTAGATCTCCGCATTTGCCCAATTAAAAAGATCCACATGCAAAGGATTGATTAACTCAGACCTTACAACAGACCTGAAGGTTGTATCAAATATGTTTTCATTTTAATTGGCAGATGCTTCCACCAAATAAGTGGTTCCACAGTGTGATGTATAAAACTGTAATCAACAACTTGGCAAACCAATGCTTCTGCCTACGCTTAGGCTTTGCCAGGCTTGAGACTTCATCTATGGAGGCTCCGGCTTCACCTGTCTGCCGTCTGTCTCACACTTGTGGCTCATTTTCCAGCTCATCTCACTCATCAAACTGTATCTTCCCTTTACTTCCCGACGTCTTGGCTTTCCTCAGTCTAGCTTTGTTTCTTTGCCCTTTTGGTTGGTTACTGTCTTGTTTCCATGTATGTGTTTTAACATGTATACATTAGTATCTGCTTCAGTTTCCTCCATTCATTCAGTTCTTTTTGGTTTAATGTCTTATTTGTGTTTTACATTAAAAAACACTTCTGTCAGTCTCCTTTTGTTACAGCAACCTAAAAGTTAGCATTTCACATCCTCTTTAGTGGGTCAATTGACCACTGTTCTGAAATGGACCACCAAAAAATATGTCCACACTGGTGTTATTTGCATATTGACAAGCTTGTTTCATAGGGGTTAGTCCTAGTCCCCTAGTCCTGAGTAGGGGGCTTCAAGGTGAAAATACAAATACTCTAGAAGATCCACTTTGTCTTCCTTGGAATCTTTGAACTATAAGGTTTTCCAGTGGTTGGTTTAATTCCCAGTATGCACACACTGGACCAGATAAATAAAACACACTGTCAGATTTAGTGTGCTGTTGCACCTCCACACGTTATCACTCATACACATGATCCTGGATTACTGGGACATTTTATGTGATGTACAGTTTGTGTGATGTGGTAATACTGAACCTTTACCTCGTTTGCATGAGCTGTTAGAAATTCATAACAGAACACTGCCCCACAAAAAAACACCACCTGGATAAAACCTGGAGGTTACTGGTTGTCCTGGTAGGGAGCCAGTGTGGACTGAATCACCATTTTATAATATGGGTTTAACTGGGTTTAGTCACAGTCATCAACAAGCAAGTCATCAACAAACCATGCATGCACACTCATTGTGTTGAGTAACCAGCAAACTTCATTGGCACATTCTTGTATCTGAAGGTGTGGATTGTGCAACACAGACATTGCAGCAGGAGTACATGAGTAGCAGGATTTCAGAGGGCATTCACACAAAAATCAACACTCCAAGTGTGGAAAAACGAATTTGCTGCTCTTTCAAGATTTCTAAAATAGTTTACACTTGGATAGTACACTAATTCTGTCCTTAACCTGAACACAAATCCAATTAAAGGGCCCATATCATGTATTTCCCTTGACATTTTCAGCTTTTTTTTTTAATTGAAGCGAACTTCCGTGTGTGCTTTGTTTTCCGTGTGTCGTTTGTCTATTTTCCCTTCATTCATTGGCATTAAACAGACGGCCTACACTGCTGCCTCTCCATTCAAAAGAAAATTCCACATGACCAAAACAGAGATGACAAATGGCCCAGTTATACAACAAGCACAACCGTTTTGTAACAGCCTTTTTTCCATGCTAGGCTAAAAGCTGACCCTAGATGACCAGCATTACCATCTCTTAAACTGGCTAACCGCGCACCATGCCGAGAGGACAGCACCACAATCTGGTAAGGTTCTTGTTACAGTGCTGAAAACCAAAATATGCTACACTGGGTGGCTCCTGTGAGCTGTTGCAGTGACATACCGCAGCCTATCAAAGCAAATCTGTCTATTTTTTTTTAGGGGAATAGGCTTATAAAACTCCATTTTTGCCGCAATCAAAGTCACATCAAGTGACAAAATGCATTCTATGGCACCTTAAAGTCAGAAGCTATGTAGTTTTTGTCAAATGCCCGGACACCATACTGCTTTTATAGAACTTGTCATTGGACAGCTCAACGCATTGAGATGTATAAAGGAGTTTAACAGATGCCCACACTAGCTAGCATCATGCTGAGTGATGGGGAAGAAAATAAGGGCCATCCTACCTGCCCTAGGCAATGAGCCCAATCATGCTCTTTCGGACTTGTAGCCACAGATGGCTATGATGGTGATCCTTTAAAGGGTCGCTGCCAGGGATTTTGAGCCCCATGAAAAGCTGTTACACTGGGCCCCACAACTTTTCTGTTTTGGATATTCTGCCAAAATACTTAATCAATGCATTTTAGGGCCTCTGTCAGTCACAGGGCCTTAGAATCACGCCAACTAACCCTCCCCCCTTGCCCATACGTCACCCCTGCTTGTGCCACATGAGCCCCAACATATTAATTCTGCCAGGCTGTAAGCATAGACACGTATAAACCAACCACAATGGCAAGAACAGACCAGGTCTGATCCACCCTTTGTAAAAATGAGGCTTTTACTGTGCACCACAGCACAGCTGATTTCCACTGAATGCCTGGAGGGTCTCAGCATTGTGTGTGAACACCTAGAAGATCACTTTCATGCTTTCATGTCTGCAGGAGGCCGGAGAGGAGAACATAAGCCTGTGTGCAGCTGTAAGTGTGAGAAGGATTGTGTTTCTCTGACAGTCTATGTGTAATACCAGGATGTATTACGAAAGTAGTCTTTTAATGGAACAGGAAACATCTCACAAGCTGGAAAAGTGATGTCATGAGATCATTTCTGCAAGGTAGAGGAAAAGCTGAAGTTCTTACAAGAACCAGCAGTTTCCATTGAAAGGTTTATATCTGTAGACAGTCCCATCAAGAATCTATTTCTGACTTGTATGACGGGTCGTAAGCCACACGCATCCTCGCCAGTGTGGACAAGCTTCACAAACCGCTGAAGAAACTACATTTGAACTCAGTTCTCAGTTAAAAATGTAGGAATTATTCCGTTTAAAAAAAATAAAATTGTTGACCCCCACAGTGTTTATTTACAGTTCCACAAAATCATTACAGCCTTCACAACCTCAACCTTTTCATTAATCATCATAACATCTTAGTGTTGTTAGTTCTGGGGTTCGATTCCCAGTCTGGGTGACTATGCTGCGCTACACCAAGAAGAGTCCTTGGACAAGACTCCTAACACTACATTGGCCCACCTCTGTAATATGAGTAACCCTGGAAGTCGCCCTGAAAAGGAGCGTCAGCTACATGCCATAAATGTAAATAAATATATTTGTCATATATATATATATATATATATATATATATATATATATATAAGAGCATCAGCTACATGCCATAAATGTAAATAAATATATTTGTCATATATATATATATATATATGACAAATATATTTATTTACATTTATGGCATGTAGCTGATGCTCTTATATATACACGCACACATTATTTATTTAATTAATAGGTAATAATAACTCTATAAGTCGTCATATCAATCACTCTACTGCACATCAAAGAGTGAACGCAGTTCAGTACTGTCCCATATCAGGTACTGCAGGGGGTCCAAAACTTTTATTTCTGCGACTTCTACATTTCCTTCATTCCTTCATTCATTCAATCAATCATTTATTTATTAATTTTAATAATAATTAATTTTGGGAATTTTTATTTTTTGAAAAAAATGCTTCACTGCTGCCCTCTATGTAATTAATGTAATGGGGCGTGCGACTAAAAGATGTTTGGCGCCCCTTGCTGGTACTTCACAACTGGCAGAGTTGCATGAGTCGGGACTTTTATTTTGAAAATAAAGCTTTTCTCTTCTAAAATAACGAAAGTCATCCAGAGAGGAAGGTCAGCATGTGACAAGTTAGCTTGCATGGGATTTCTTTTGGTGAATAATCTTTAAATTAACTTGAAATGTGTGTTTCTGTGCTGTTGTGGTGAAGGGTCTGCGGTCTCTCTGACTGGTTCATTCATTCAGCAGTCTGCTGGTTTGCCAGCTAACGTCGCTCCGCTAGCGCTACTGCTGCGCAAAGTGGCTAGTTATTTATCCTGCTCGTTTTCTACTCGTCTAGTTTCACGATGTTACCGAGTTTATGTCGATTTCACCGGCAGTTCAGTCGGGCACTCGTGCCTCTTGCTGGTCGGCAGGTGGAGTTAAAGTTATTGAGCTCTTCAGGACACGTGCAAAAGGCGAAGTACGGCACTGCTACGACAGGTAAGCGTGTTAATTCAGTGCAGTGGTTATTATTATACGCTTTTACAGAGTGTGTTGTTTAGCTGTATGTTAAGACACGTTTCTAATATTCTTATTATTTTTATTCTTATTATTTTATTTTGATTTATTTTTTTGCAGAGCGTAAGAAATTTTATAGGGACGTCACGATCACTCAAGGTGAAGGTGAGCATCTATCATTTATTATTAGCTAAAATGATTACAAATGATTTTTCAGGGTCTAATCAAGTGCTTATATACAGCTAACATCTGGGTTGGCTGTTCCGCTTGCTAATAATGAGCATCTGGATGTTGTGGTCAGACGTTTACCTGCACTCATCATAGGCTTGAGCGTAATGGCGACATTGGGCTTTCAGTGATTTCTTTGACCTGTCCTTTTTCTGAAGCAGAAAAAATGACAACATACATCTTTAACAGAACAAAAATAGCTGATGATTCCATTTTTGTTTTTGTTTTTTCCTAAAATCAACACAGGTTCAATGGTATACAAACACCCCTAATATGTGGTTAAATGTCCCTAAGCATGTTGCACTTGCACCAGATGCTTTTGGTAGCCGTTAACAAACTTCTAGTAGAATTCTGGTTGGGTATTTAACCCCTCTTCTTAAAATGATTCAATTAAGTTAGTTGGTTTTCTGGCACCGACCTGACCTTTAAGGTCATTTGAGGTCAAGACTTTGGGAAGACCGCTCCAAAAGTTTAATGTTAGCTGACTTTATCCATTACACAGTCACCTTTGTTGTGTGTTTGGGGTCGTTGTCCTGTTGGAACACGGTATGGTGTCTAAGTTTCATCTGTCTAACTATCAGAGCTCAAAAATTCTGATGCAGTCCTCCTTCCACATTACTCTATCCACTTTGTACCAGTTCCACTGGCAGCAAAATGCAGAGCCCCAGAGCATGCTGCTACCACCACCATGTTTAACAGTTAGTACAATGACCTGTGGGTTAAATGTTCTCTAAACCTCTTTAAACATCTTTGTCTCATCTGACCATAAAATGTTTTAACCTGAGGACATTTCCGTTATGTCAGTGGTCAGTTGTAAACTTTCATCAAGCTTAAAGGTGGCTACTTTGGAGCAGGGGCTTCTTTCTTAGATGGCTTGGAGCTATTTAGTCCATGGGCTAAAAACTTGACTGAAGACAGTGACACTGGTATTCCAGCAGCTTCCAGTTCTCGGCAGGGCTGTGAATCAGTGGTTCTTGGGTTGTTCCAGATCATCTAAATCAATATTTGCTCAGCTGAGGGTGACTGTTTGAGTCTTTCATATTTTGGCAAAGTGGCTACGCCTCTCAATAAATTGTACTTGCATACAGTTGTTTGAACCGACGCTCTTGGGATCTGGATCTTGGATGGTCCGGTGGACTAAGGGGCTGTCACCATGAACAGAGGATCACTGGTTCGGATCATGGTCATGCTGCGCAACTGGTCTTGCTCTCTCCCTCGCTTTGTTGTTGCTGGACGTCAGTGACTTGTGCGTTGGAGACGTTAAAAATAAATAATAAATAAATAATTAAATAATGGAATATCATAAAAGCTCATGTAGGTGTCCCAATACTTTTATTCATATAATGTATGTCGATATTAGCTTAATAATAAAATGCTGCAATATTCAACACCCAGTATCTGTGCTATGTTTGTCTCTGTTGAACAGAAGTGGGTTCAGCACAGTTAGTAAATTTCCCTGCTCTAACAGACCTTCTAAACCTGGCAATTACCAGGCAAGCTGAATCAGGTGTGCTTCAGGAAAAGCACAAAACTGTGCCGGAATCCAACCCTCCAAGACTTGGAATTTCCTACCCCTGCTGTTGAATAAATGATTTAATACATATAGTTATTAATTATTCAAAAAAAGGGAGTTGTTGGGAATGAATGCTGTCTGTTGTGATCTGCAGGAGGCCTATATGAAATAAATCTTGACAGAAGAAAGCTGAAGACTCCTGGAGGGAAACTCTTCACTGTGCCAAATGAAGCCCTTGCTCTCGCTGTTGCCACCGAGTGGGATGCTCAGAAGGACACGCTGAAGTTCTACACCATGCATCTAGTGAGCTACTGTAACTGAAGGTGTAGGATGGCTGACTCTGGTTCTCAGCACTAACTGTGAGGTGGTTTATGTCATTTCATGTTTAATATTTCCTGTAGACCACTCTGTGCAACACAGCCCTTGATAACCCAACGCATAGGAGCAAGGACCAGATCATCTCTGCAGCACTGAAGTTTCTGGACACCGACACGATTTGGTATGCAGAGCTTCTTACTCTCAGGGGTTAGACAAATGAGTGTTCAGCTTGGGGCTGTTGTCTTATTGTGCCAAGGAAGCGACCAACCTGTAGGCTGTGCCCTTTCCAGTAACCCACAAAACGTCAGACTTGCAATATCGTAATATATAAAGAATAATATATAAAGTGGTATTGTTTTATGTATTGTGTGGCAAAAATAAAATACACACTGTCCACATTTTTATAGACACCCTTCTAATTAGACAAGACATCATATTCATCATTTCATGTCTTTAACCCATCCGTGCAATAACCACACACATACACACTAGTAATCAAACACACACAGTAACAGTAAGCAGCCATTGCTGCACTGCCTGAGGAGCATGGAAGGTGAAGGGCCTTGCTTAAGGGCCTAACAGTGGCAGCTTGCCAAGCCTGGCTATCATGCCCACATCCCTGTCATCAATAGCCCGGTGCTCTAACCGCTGAGCCACCTCTGGGCGCCATACATTCAGCTACTATAGGTTGCACCCATTGCCGACAGATGTGCCCATGTGGTCACACGGCTCGTCTAGTCCTTGTAGAGAAGCACTGCAAATAGAAAAGGACTCTTTGGAGCAGATAAACATGAACCTATTGTCACAATGCCTAATGCCAGGCGTGGAACAGAGGGGAATAAACCCTGGAATTCCAGTGTTCTCTGGAATGATGGTTGGTGCATCCAAAACTTGTGGGATGGTGGTCGTCTAACATCCTGACTCTTATTGCTGAATGCAGTCAAATTCTCACAGCAGTTTTTCAAAATCTAGTAGAAAGTCTGGACAGTAACAGTTACTCCAACAAAAGCAGGATTTACATTTTTTTTTAATACCTTCGGTTTCAGAAGAAACGGTGAATAAGCGGGTGTCCCAATACTTTTGTCCATTTTTAAACTTGCGCACTACTACTGCATTTTCTCTTTGTGTCAAAATATTGTGTTTGATTATGAGTATCCTAGTGCATTATGTCTTTTTTTATTATTATTTATTTATTTTTGCCATTATTGCCCACCGCTTACTGGTACATTACACAAAAGGGGGCATCAGATTTGGTCTTGGAGGGCCAGTGTGCTAAATAGTTTGGTGTGGTACCTGCTCAGGCACCTCTAAACCTGGTGATCAACATGTGAGATTAATCAGAAGTTCCAAACCGACAGGACCGTTGGTACAGTGCTTATACCAATTGATAACCAAATTGTAGAGGTTTTGAATGGTGAAGGGTTTTCTGTCTGACCACCCCATTTCTTTAGTTACAGAGTGGAAGAACCTCCAGGACTGGTAGAACTTCAGAAAAATGAATGGGACCCTGTTCTGGAGTGGATTGAGAACAGGTAAAGTGTGGAAACGTCCTTTTCCATTTGATCTGAACCTCTATGTGCGTTTTCTTTTATTCATAGAATATGACTTTTTATTTACTTATTTATTTGGCCATTTATTTCCACAGGTACAATGTTGTCATCGGCTCCTCCTACAGTATAATGGGCCCCCAGATCCCAGAGGAGACAAAGGACACATTTCGTCAGCATCTGAACTCTTATAACTTCTGGTCTCTGATAGGTACGGTTGATCATTGTCTTGATGTTGATTTAGTCAGTTCTGTGATGGTTATCATGAGTTACCGTGGTAACAGCCCCTAGAGAGGACTGTCTCTATGCTCATCATTAACACCTTAGTGCTAAATCACCTGCTTTAGACCAGGCCACTTAGTGATGTGGACAATGAAGAGCCAGCTGAATCCATGACATTTCAGGAGAACAACCACATCAGTCTAGCTTCTTCTGTGCCAGAACTGTGACCGAAGACAGTAGAGCGAAGTGAGTCATCTGTCTCAGGGCACCAGCAAACAAGACCATGAAGCCAGTCAAGCTACAGCAGCATGTGTTTAGAAAGTGTTGTATTAGCAAATCAAACATTTTTATTTTTAATGCAAATAGGAATCTAATTTTTAGTAGTTGGATTGTATTAATAGGATAAACTAGAGTCCCCAGAATAATGGTAGGCATCTTTTTCTGCAGGCATCTTGAGATCTGAGATCTATCTATAAAAAAAAAAAAAACTACATATATATATATATATATATATATATATATATATATATATATATATATATATATATATATATATATATAGTAGTATGGAGATTATTAATTTTTGCTCATGTGTGTTTTAAAAAATGAACAGAAGTTTCTTTTCTATAAATGTACTGAATCTTTGAATCTTTCTGCAGGGCTTGAGTATGTGATCAATCAGCTGAAGTCTGTGGTTCTGTCCTTTGGGTTGATTGACAGACACCTGACAGTGGAGCAGGCAGTTCTACTGGCTCGGCTGGAGGAGGAATACCAGGTATAACAATCCGGGTACCATTTGTATTTTTAAATATACATTCAGAATATAATGCTCCTTATGATCGATAGTCATATAATGGGTATTTTAATTTTTCCATTTAGTTAGAGATAATATGAATCTGGCAGTTTTTCTTTACTTTGTGTCAAATGTTCATTCTGAATAGACCAATAGAAATGCACCCATTTTTTATTATTATATATTTCCATTGAAAGTTAAAGCAACGCTATGGAAAAATGGCATTTCGATCTCCTGGGCTCCCCCTCTTGTCAGAAAGAGTAATTTGCGGTTTGAGCCATCCTTAAAGGGCACATTTTTCTGGACAAGCTGAGAGATACAGAGCCGTCACCGAAAGTGAGAGAAGCATGTGGACTGGCGCTGTAGAGTAATATTATAAGGGGGTTTAAAGTAAGACTGAGGTTCTGCAGCGTTACGCTCACTTTTCTGAAGTTACATAGTGCAGTTAGCAGCGTGCTGAGTCTGGAGTAGCAAAACCGGTGACTCTGTCCTCCCTATTACAATGTCAGTGGAGCATCTCAATGATTTTGAAGCTTTTATTTTAAAGTGGAAATTCTACATAGTGTTGCTTTAACAAGGTTTTATTTTTTCCTTCTCCTGTAAAGTTGCCATTTTGGAGACACAAGGTTTTTGCGTGACTGCAGTAAAATCCCAAAGAAAACATGTAATGGTTGAAATTACAGGAGAAGTCAATAAATCATGGAAATAATTTGAAGCAAACCGTTTTGTGCTGCTATTAACATGTTAGCATATGCAGTGCATTTGCTGTTTTCACTTGACTTCTGCGAGAAAATGATATAAAATTCTTTCAACATTTATAACCTTGTTCTCACATCATTGCCTTCTGTTCTCATCTAGATCCAGCATTGGGGAAACGTTGAGTGGGCTCATGACTACGACATGTATGAGCTGCGGGCCCGTGCTGCAGCAGGAACCCTGTTTGTGTATCTGTCGTCTGAGAGTGCTACAGTGAAGAAAAAAATCCTTCAGGACTGATTTGGCAAACACAGACGTCATCTTTTGGACTGTGATTAAAGCTTCTGTAATGCATGCAGACAGGCAATACGCTGCGGTGGAAGTGACAGTCGTGCATTAGGACATCACTGAAACTGTCCACAGCCTGTTATCTCTGTTATCAGTCGCTGTGTTATCTCTGATTATGTTCTGTCTGTTTTATGTAAACACATTGGCACATTTGGGTGCTTTTTAACTGTTGACCTTCAAAAACTTGTTAGTTGATTGTGACTGTGTAACATTATTAAATGTACAGTGGTTATGACTGCATGAACTGGATGTTGGCATTACTTTTAAATGGTTACTTATAAGGTAAAGTATAATATTAGCTAGGTCCTTAGTGTACTTTTGAGGGTGTGTGCTACATGAAAACACTATCAGTTACTGCAAAGGCTAAAGAGATAAGGTCTCTTACATGTAGGAGACTAGGTGTCAGTTTGTAGGTTAGCTAATTCTACTACTAATAATTATTATTATACTATTGCAACTTATTTAATTATAATAGTAGCCATAAAAATATTAACAAAAAATATCTAAATAAAATATTAATAAAATATGCGTCGCATTAGCTGAAGATGTTTCCCCTTTAACACCGGGGAGCGACTTTCCTGTCATAGACATCAGATCTGACCAATAAACGTGCAGTCCAGCGCTCCGCCCTCCAATAGGATTATCCCGGGGGCGGGACTCGACTGTTTACAGCCTCATTCACTGCAAATCGATGTTGGGTTGTTGTTGACAAGATGGAGTTTTTACTAGGAAACCCGTACAGTACTCCGGTGGGACAGTGCATTGGTATGTGCTTTAAACACCAGACGATATTGTATTCGACGTTTAAGTGTAGTCTTTTGGTGGGGTGCATTGGTTTGGCGACCTTTCAGATTAGCAGTTGCTCGCTAGCTGCCCACCTAAGTCGCTATGCGCCTCGCTAGTCTGTTGCCTTTGCTCGCAGTTTAGCTAGCGCTAACTAGCTAACCTTCACTCTGTTATTCGCACAGACATTAATAACGTTCATTAAATGGGGTGAGCGCGTTAATTCTTTATCTGACACGGTTTCACTGTGTGTTTTAACCAGCTTGTGCTGGCAAGCTCAAACCAGCCCCGCGTAAAAGGAGCTGAGGGCTGGTCAGCTGTTAGCTAGCATAGCTAGCTCGCTGAATTAGCTGCTGGTCTGACTGCATTCAGTCACTTGGTCTGTGGTCTGTGCGCTAGATTAGTTCTCACACAGACAACCCAGCCTCTGTAGATGTAGCTAGCTAGATCGTCCTTGATTAGAACAAATGCTTCGACATTTAGCTAGTAAAGGAATAGGAAGTCTCAGTCGCAGTTGAAGCTTCAGTCTTAAGCTACAGATCAGCTGGCTGGCTAGCTGTGTCACCAAACGTAGCCTATGCAGCTCTAGGTTAGCCAGCTTTTAGCTGTTACATTGTTGTAATCTACACTAAAACATACACGTGTTGTATTGCAGTAAGTGAGTAAACAGCATGTTTCTCTTTTTGCTGTTTTGCTGTTTTGTGGACCCCCACGTCAAATTATACAGAGGTGTAAGAGGTGTTGCAAACGTTTCCCTGTTTGGGTAACATTTTGTTTTCGTTTCCAGAAAAGGCCACGGATGGCTCCTTACAGAGCGAAGACTGGACTTTAAATATGGAGATATGTGACATCATCAATGAGACAGAAGATGGGTGAGGGGAACTTTTTAAGAGGGTCTTCTTTGCATCTCTTCTTGAGCGAAACCATTGGTGCTTTGTTTTGCTGGACTCCTTTAGGTTATCTGCAGATGCTGAGATTACTTACATACCATCGGGTAAAAGGAGTCATTTATGGAGGGTGTGCACAAACCTTGTATCTCCAAAAATGGGAAATTTACAGGAGACTTTCAGCGGAAGTCTTCAGCGCATTTCTTTTGGTCCGTTCATCCTAAAATTGTGACACAATGTAAAGAACAACTGCCAGATTCAGATTATGGTAAAAAAGAGATGCAAGCTTTTTGCATGACAGTGACGATAAGCAAATCTTGGTTCACTCTCTTACAGCAAAGTGTTACCAAACCATTACAGTAGCTAAGATTCTATGAAATCGTTATCAGATCACTGATCCTGTAACTAAAATTGAATATGCTGGCCATTTATTTATGCTGTGATTCATCTGGCCCTGTAATACCAATATGCAGGTATTAATTCATATTTCATATGATTGGATTTGTGGGTCACTGCTATCAATTAATAAAACACAAATGCATTAGAATGCTCTTGATATGCTCCTAAGTCTGCATCTTGTTTGGTTTGTCTGACCACAGGCCTAAGGATGCCATAAGGGCTGTGAAAAAGAGACTTAATGGTAATAAGAATTACAGGGAAGTGATGCTGACTCTGACGGTAAGTGTGGCATATTTCTAATTAATAACTCGTTTTCCTGATCTCGCTGTTCTCTTACATAATCCACTTACTCTACTTTACCTCCTGCTTGCCAGGTTCTTGAGACATGTGTGAAGAACTGCGGTTATCGTTTCCATGCCCTCGTCACCACCCGGGACTTTATTGACGGTGTACTGGTGAAGGTCATTTCACCTAAAAACAACCCCCCTGCTATAGTGCAAGATAAAGTGCTCGCCCTTATACAGGTACCGTGAATAATAAGACTGGTTGCTTCATGGTGCTTTGGGATTTGAAGCTTGGTAACAGTAATGTCTGGAGGGAGAAAGGTCAGGATAGCCTGTGTACTTAGTCATGAGAGGCCTTGTAGTCAAGGGGATCTGGCAGATGCTGTGGCCCAGGAGTTGTGCTAATAACCACCAAGTGTGATCTGGTTACCTTGAGCAGCTCAGGTGTCCGAGGGCAGCTTGAATGTGTCCCTGTTAGCCTACCTGCTGTTTATAGAACTGCAGCCTGTAGTGAAAGCCACCTAAGATTCTCGCTCAATATAACGCTATAAATAGTTTTAAGGAGGTGACAATAAAGACAGTCTGGCCCATTATTGTTTGCTATTTTTACCAAAGAGAATTACTCATGCAGTTAAAATATCACAGCTGCCCTGGAATGGGGGACTGTAAATGCTGAATCTGTCATTATGAAGAGCTTCTGCATTGTCTGCTAAGAGTGTTAATAAAGGGAAAATTAAGGAGTTTTCCTGTTTCTCATAGGTTTTGAGGTGATTGCTTACATTGTTTAAGGCCCTATGGAATCTTTACTTGTTCCTCCTTTTTTTTAATTATTTTATATTATTTTATATATTTTATATATTTTATATTTACTTTACATTTTTATCCAGAGCAATGATAATGTCTCTGCTCCAACACACCTGCTAAATCTAGAAATTAACAGGTGAGATGAAGCAGGTGTGCACAAGCAGAAGAAGCACAAAACTGTGCTGCAATCCATCCCCCCATGGTTGGAGTTCCCCACCCCTGGTCTATTTATTTGTAATTTGCATTTACAGCTACTAAATCAATTTGAAAAAATGCAAAACAGCTTTTTGCATTTTCTTCATTTCATAATAGCAGGAAGGGAGCAGTGTTTTAGTTTAATGCAGCCTGGTCAGAACGTATTTGTGCAGTGACTGCCATAAAGGCCCATGCCCAACAGTGCCTCCATCATGTTTAACAGATGATGTGGTATGCTTCAAATCATGACCCCTTCCTTTCCTTCTCCATATCCATGAAAATGTTTCTTTTATCTGTCTAAACAAGCGTGGTCAGGCCTTTTTTTCTGTCAGTCTAATCTGATGTTTTTGAGTGTGACCAGTAGTATTTACGTTCATGAAGATGTCTACTGATTGTAGACTTTGACAGTAAGTAGGTATGTATTGGTATAGTTTAGTAGCACTCTAGTTTTCTCTGTTCGTTTCTGATGGGAATCCTAGTCTTATGTCAGTGCGTCTTGTTTCACATGTTGTGGTGAAGTGGTGGTGTTCCTTTGATTTTACCCATTTTCTCCCCAATTTGGATCTCCAATTACCCAACCCATACATATTCTATCCCTATCACATGCAATGCTCCCAACATTGGAAGGGTAAAGACACATGCACAGCCAGCCCCTCCTCCTGGAGAGAGCAAGGCCAGTTGTGGTCTCTCTGGGCCCCGGCTGCTAATGGCTAGCAGCACGCCCGGGACCCTTTGGTCCTAGTGACAGCGCATTATTCCACTGGACATGTTCAATGTTTACCTTGCACCTTGAACTTTTAGTGTTCTCCTGAGTGGCTGTTCCTACACTCCTTTTGTCATTTTATGAGAAAAACCTGCCATAGAGGTGCAATTGGTTGATTTGCAGATATGGATGGTATTTAATCTGTTTTGCACAGAATATATACCTCACCAACAGTTGAAAGGGACCCCAACAGGATTACTTATAACCACAAATCTTATATGAGTGATGGTCTATTCCACTGATGAAGGGTGACAACACAGATATTGTGTAGAAAACTGTTTAATTATAGTCTGTAATGATTTCCTTGAAGGTTTGTTCAATAAAGTGGCCAGTGAGTGTGTAACAGTCGTGAGCCTGAGTTTAAATGAGTTCTGGTTAATTTTAGCAGTTAATCACTCTCTCTCTATCTCTCTCTCGTTTTTCTCAGGCTTGGGCCGATGCTTTCAGGAGTAGTCCAGATTTGACGGGCGTGGTCCACGTCTATGAGGAAATGAAAAGAAAGGGCATAGAGTTCCCAAGGTCAGACATGGAGACCTTATCACCTATCCACACCCCACAGCGGGTAAGGCTTCCTAGTGTTCAGCATTAATTGCTAAGCTTATTTGGCACATGCTCTTTGCTGGAGATATGATTTTGTGAAGTTCTATTTACAGTGTACGCAAGTTCTGTGAAAATAGTGTGGACTCATGTTGTTCTGCTATGCTCAGTTGCAGAGTGCTCCAGAGGGGGATCATAAGTACAATGCTCCAGTTCAGCCTAAACCCCAGCCCCAGCCCCAGCCCCAGCCTGGCTCCGTCCCTGCCTACTCTGCTCCCCTGGCTCACACTTCCCCACAGATCCCGAATCTGCACATTTCTGGACCAATTAACCCCACCCCAGAACAGGTAGCCTGATTTCCCTCTTGTGTCGGCCATCTGCCTCCCATCTGAAATTGAATGAATTTGTGCATTCGTCTATGGTTGTGAGTGAAACTGACCAATCTCAGGACCTCAGAAACTCGTCTCCTGCCTCCTGTCCTTTATTCAAACATTCCACTAATGATGTGAGGACTAGCTAAGCTAAAACCCATTTCAAGCACCAAAACAATTAGTCTAGTTGGGTATGTTTTCACAAGAAATTCTAAAATCTGTCTCTTTTAGGTCAGAGTAGCTCAAATGTATGGTCATTTAAGAAAATGGATTGATTGGATAAAGATATTCTGTGAAATAATGAACATTTAAACGTTCCAAAAACAGTTGAATCACCAATCAAAAGCATTAATGCCTTTTTACAGCCATATATGCATAGAAAACAGCAAACTATCACCTGCTATCTACATTGAGGTTGTGTATCAGATTTGCAGGCTGCGCAGTGAGCTGGACATTGTGCGTGGGAACACTAAGGTGATGTCCGAGATGTTAACAGAAATGGTGCCCGGCCAGGAGGACCCATCTGACCATGAGCTTCTGCAGGTCAGTGACTCAGCTTTTTCTTGTTCTTGTGTATTCTGTGGAAGGCATACATCTGCGTGTTAAATCCTTATCCCCCACAAAGGACATCTTTTACCACTATTTAATGCTTGGTCTGAGAATGTGAGAAAGTCGCACTATAAGAAATATTATCACTTTTATTCTGCACAGCATTCATGTTCTCTTTGTGTATTGGTTAGGAGCTGAACAGGACCTGCAGGGCTATGCAGCAGAGGATAGTGGAGCTCATCTCCCGTGTGTCCAATGAAGAGGTCACAGAGGAGCTGCTCCACGTCAACGACGACCTCAACAACATCTTTTTGCGATATGAAAGGCATGTCTTCCTCCCTGCTAAACACAGCTAAGCTGAGTGCACACTACACGACTCATGAATCTGAACAAAATCTGGAAGCATCACACATACAAAGTCAGTTTCTAATAGAACTAGATACGTTTGGCTACGAATAAGCATTCAGAAATTGAAATCTTGCTTTTATCACATGACACACCCGAAGCAGAAACTAGACCACACTTGTTTGGGATTTTCTGCACACACATTGAGCGCAGACAAAACACAAATGCTGCATAAATATGGTGTTGGAAACTGCATAACGTCCTGTTCTGCTGCAAGATCTGGAGGAGTATGAACTGGCAGCTGGTCTGTAATTGTGAAGTGAGTGCTTTGAATTGCGAGCTACATACAGTCATAAGCATATAACACTTTAAAGGCACTCATTCATTTGCTAGTTCAACAAGCAGCCCCTCTATCTCCTCAACCTGCTGCCCATACAGAGTGCATACATGTCCCTTCTGTTTTCCTCTCTGCTAGATCTCTCATTGACTGTCGCCTGAATCCTTTGTCATCTTCGTCTTCAATTATAGAACTAATTACCATTTTTTGTCATAAACATCCAGCATGTTTGAAAATATTGCAAGGTGTCAGATCATTTGATTGGAAGAATAAAAGTTGGTGCACATCCACACTGTTGGACACTTCTGATTGCGCTCAAAACCTGACAGTTCACTTCAGAGAATCAAAATTGAGCTTTTATTGTGTTAAAGTTTGTTTGCATTATTAACAAATTCCTTTCTGCACAGATACGAGAGGTTCCGCTCTGGCCGAACTGCTCAAGGTGTCAATAACGGGGTAAGTTGTGTGTTCTTGTCATTTTTATCTTTTGTAAGATGATGATGATGATGATGATTGTATTCGTTAACCTGACAGAAATCAAATGTATACAATTTTCTGCTTACCCCTAATGCAGTGGATTGGATTAGACATCTTCAGTGTCACTTTATATTTGCACTAGACCTATGAGGTTAATGTAGGTAAAAATGGACATATAAATGAAAATTCATATTATATTTCTATTTTGTATATTTTTGTTGTCAACAGTGTATCATATGATATCAGAAACTATAAGTATTAGTATAAATTTTACATAGATTTGACACACAGAGACAAAATGCAACAGTAGTGTCATATTTTAAAAACTGCTGTCTAAATACCGTCACAGTTTATTACAGTGATCTTCATTTATTAAAAAAAAAGGGCAATTATTCTCAGAAAAGGCATACTGATACATTTACTCACATAACATGTCATATAAAATGTTGTCATGTTGCCCACCCCTATTAACAACCTATATGGTTTGAGGCAAGGGTTGACACTGGTGGCTATAAGCTTTCATTGCTTATGAGCTACATTAGCCTCGTAGCTTCAGTGCAAAACTAAAGAATCAAACTCCACCAAACATGTTATTGCTGATCAGCTGTGTTTAGTTTAAAGGGTAAAACTGTGTGAGGGTTTATTATTATTTATTTATTTATTTATTTATTTTATCAAAAATGTTGGTACCTTCCATGTATCTGTAAGATAAAGAAATCATGCCAAAGCCGATGCTCTGGGACATGCTGCTTATTTTTCTGTTTCCCCTCATTGCTTGCTTGTCGCTCTTTGTATCTTTTGTACGTTTTGTGTGGATCACACGTTCATGTTCCGCAGATGAGTTGTGAAAGCATGCTGACATTATTTATGGTGTCTTTCTGTTCTGTGTGTTTTTGTTTTCCTTTTTTTCTTGTTTTTTTTTTACTCCGTATTGCTAGCTGAGGGAGGCAAGTATAAAAGTCATCTAATGTTCAGTATGTGCTTTAGTTTTTTTAACGTTAGCCGATCGTCAAAGTAATGCTGGTGCACTGGCTGGTTTATTCGCACAATCTGTGTCCCCCCATGTTGCATTTGGCATGTGCTGTATGTGAATCCTCTGTACGCCCATGTTAGAAGAACCTCCCCCTGCCTTCCCCATCCAGTTTTGAGGCCGCTGCTCACCACCCGCCACCCGCCACTGCTTTTTCCCATCCCAACCTGCCTGAGACTGAAAGGGATAATGTTAGGCTTCAGACTCTCAGTTGAAATCTTGCACTGAACAGTAAAAATGTTGGCTTATTTATTTGTGAATTGCTTAGGAGTAAATGTCAGACATAGAAAGAGAGAGTTCATTTGGAAGCTTTTTTTCTGTACATGATTATTAAGTCTTCATCTTCAAATGTTCTGTCTTGATCACATGTATCCCATCTTCACTTTTCTCACCAACTCCTGTTAGCCATGGTGATGGTAGAGACAGATGCTCACGAGGAGCCTTTTGTTTACACAGTGGATTGGTGAAACTAGTGAACTTGAATTTTTTTACTGCTTAAAAGTATTAAGCCAGGACCGACTACCCCTCAAGGTAGCAACTCCTAGTTAAAGAAATATGCCAGTAGTTTTCAACCTGATCTCTATCTGCTGCATCTGCAATACAATCACAGAGGACACTTTCAGCACATTTCTCTGTAATTAAAAGTAGGGATGCGCGCTAATATCCTAGAAATATCAATATTGGCAGGTTATTTGGTTATGAACACGTTATCGGCATCAGATAGCTGTTTAGATCTGAGCGATATTTAAAACTGAGATTTGCTGATGTGTTAGAAGAGCAGAATGTTTAGGTGATGCTGGACTGAACCCTAACCCTACAGAAATAGATACTCTTCCCTTCAGTGCTAATCCAGTCACCTGACAAATATTGGATACTAGCATCGGCCCACAGTTCATCCATTGGTGCGCTGCATTGGTGCATCTTAGAAAATAATAGAGAGCCTGTTGATGTTGGTGGAGGTTTTTTTTATTATTTTTTTTTTTAATATAGACTTGGTCTAGGCCTCTGAGGTGATGATAACCACTAAGTTTTTTGTATGACCAAGAAACCGAACCAGGTCTGTAGATAAACCAGTGTTATTTGATGGTATGATGCAGATGCTGCATGCAGAGATTAGCTTGAAGCAGTGGAGTATTCCTTTAAAATGTAGACAGTAGCACATGCAGATGGGTGGTGGGTTTGTAGTATTTTGATTAATAGGAGAAGTTAAAACACCATGCCAGTAGCTTCTTGTTGTTGTTGCTCTTTTATGCTGATGTTCAGGACCAGTGGCTTTCCTCTCAAACTCAGAACTTTCCAGTAACAGCAGTGGTCTCTGATCAGTGTGAAAAAGCAACGCATTCCATCCGCTGGTGCCATAGGCCTTGTGGTTTGATGCAGTTGCTTGTTTGTGTGAAATGGTCGTATATCCACAGGTCCTGAGTGAGGCTACCGAGGATAACCTGATTGACCTGGGGCCGGGGTCTCCGGCGGTGGTCAGCCCTAGAGTCAACGCCACCCCTCCGTCCAGCCTGCCTGCCTCTGTAGCTCCTGCCCGATCAGCTTCTCCTGCAACACTGTCCTCTAGACTGGCAGGCCTGGGTGAGTCCTGTGTGTCTGTTCTGACACATGAACCTATTTGCCTGATGCCAGGCTATCTAAAGGGTAAAAAGCCCCCCAGCATTGAGCTGTGGAACAGTGCTGTCTGGAATGATGGTGCTCCATCCAGTACTTTAATGATGAAAGGTGAGATTGTGAACATCCAGCATTCTGTCCTCACTAGTTCTCTTGTTGCTGAATGCATCATATTCGCATAGCAGTGCTCCAGAAACCTAGTAGAAATGTATTTTTATTATTATAAATACACTTGATTTTGGAAGAGATGAGGAATGGGCAGGTGCCCCAATACTTTTGTCCATATAGTGTTTTGGCAAACATGCATATGGGGCATGGGGCACTTCTGTTCCTTTAAGGAATGGTTCACTTAAAAATTTACATGATTTTACTACCCCAAGCATAGTCAATCAACTTAGATACATTGATGTATAAATAGTAAGAGCATAAAAGCAACGAGAATAAACCTTTTATTTTATTTGGTTATAATGATTAATAGTGAATTATTTAGAAGAACATATGATATATAAAGTGTGCATGTAATCCACATAGCCTTCCACACAATCATACATACAGTCATGCATGCACACACTACTCATTCTCAGATCTTACACATCATGTTATAAAAATCCCAGTAAGTCTAATAAACAGTGTTCTAGTCTTTGACCGCCTATATAAATTCTGGTTATTTGTGTTTTTAGATGTGGGTGCTGACAGTGTTAGTGGTACCCTGAGTTCACTGAGCAGCTGTCAGCCGCAGGACGACTTCGACATGTTTGCCCAGACCAGAACCGGTGCTGTGTCTGACCAGCGGAAGAAGTAGGAGAAACTTATACTATACTAATAACTGTATTTTAAAAAGCTTTTGTGCACAGTGTGAAAACAGTGTGTTTTTCTTTATATTGTTATTTAAACCCTACATTTTAGGCCAGTACTAAATTAATGTGACAGTTTATTCCACTGCATCGATTTCATAGTGTTAGATTGTCTAATAATAATTATTAGAAGTATAGAAGAAGAACTGTGATTTCTGCTACACAGTTTGGACTCATGGATCATGGTTCGGTCTGAGCAACAAAAACCCCAAATGCATAAGACTAGGTTTCTTTAGTTTATTTTAAACAGACATTGGTTCCAGTTACAGCTCCACTTAGTGCTGTATCATGCCCTCCTGAGGTAGCTGCACGGCCTGTAGTGTATTAAGCTGTAAAATAACAGACATGCTTTGCTAATTGGTCGTATTTATATGCATGGCTGATAAAAAATAAAAAACTACAATAGACTACACGTCACACCTGGCATGAAAGTATAAAATAAATAGAAAAAAAATAACTTTCATTAGGAGGAGGGTAAATATATAGGATAACCCCTCTTGCTAATTTGAATGAAGGAGCCAAGGTCTTGTAGCTCCTGTGTGTCCTAGCCGTAGTCACCGTAGACTCCACTCAGCCTGAGCTAAGCTTAGCACTGCATGCTGCTAATTTGCTAATGGCGTACAGCTTAAGGTTTCCTAGGTGGAACTCACGCTTGAGAAGGTTGGTTCCGTATTATGTTCTTCAATCTTCACACGTAGGCTACCATGTAGTCAGTACTACTGCACTGCACCAAACTGTACCTTTTCGAATTCATGAACTGTTCGACCGCTAATAATAAAAATAATAAGAAGAATTTTGGTGAATGTGTGTGATATGTGGTGAAAATCAAGCTTTCATGACCGTAAGTCTGAGGAACTGTGATCATATAGAAATGTAAATGTGCATGGTATATACGCAACCACATGGTAGCTAATAAAAATCATTCCTAGAATATAAGCTATAGAAATATAAGAAACGTTGCAAATCTTTCAGAACAGCTCATTGTCTTTTCTTTGTCTAAATAATTTCTAGCGCACCATTCGAAGACACACAGGCAGCAAGTGGAGCAGCTCCTACTCTTGACGTTAGACAACACAACACTGCAGGGGTGAGTATGAGTCCTCAGTCTGGATGGCTGTGTGTGTGAGTGTGTGTGTGGGTGGGTGGTGGTGTTTTGTCTTTTCCCTTTATTGTCTCTGCATGGAGTCGAACACAGAGAACCAGGGTTGGTGTGAAACACATCTAGTCAAGAACTGTAAAAGGGGATGTACGGGATCGCGTTCATGGGTTATTATTTATTTTTTACAATTTAGAATCATTTTGAGTTGTGTTTGAGATGTGTTGACATGTCAAGAGTTTGGTTCTTGGAACGTCTGTCTGATTTGAGCCCATTTTGAGTGTTTTGCCTTTTATTTCCTCCTCATTTTCTCCGTTCTCTCCTGAATGTGGACGAACTCTGAATTGTACCTTGAAACCATGTTTACCTTTAGCTACATGCTCCTTTGTTTTCCTATGTGTGCATGTGTTTGAGAGTGTATTTCTATCATTTTTACAGTATTTGGAGAAGAGGATTTACATTTTCTGTTAAAGTTATATTATTTTGTATTTTGTTTTTTATGCTTTCTGGATTTTTGTTGTTTTTTTGTGGTTTGTTTTGTTTTTGTTTTTTGTTCAATTCTGTCCCTTGGTTTGTCCATGACTTCGGTCCAAAGGACGCTCATGTCCAGTCCTCTGTCATGGATGACATTGAGGAATGGCTCTGTACTGATGTGGTGAGACCGGTTTTTGTTTTTTATTCCATCTCTTTTTTTTTTTTGTTGCTGTTTTTGGATGCTGCATAGCAAGCTTCCCTTGAAAAAGAAATATGCTTGGCTTACGCCTACAGCATATTTCTTTTCTTTTTTTTTTTTTGTATTTATTTGCTTCTCATTGCTTAACCAACCAACCTTGCTATCTAGCACCTTCTTTTAGGTGGCTTGTGGCCCATTAATGGCTTTCATTGTTTCATTGGATGGTGAATTTCTGTATGGCTTTTCTGGGATGTTCTTTCTAACTTTCTAATTCACCTTAGCGAAATGTTTAACTTGGCCAAAAGCCAAGTGAACAAATGCCGGCTGCTTTTAGCGTAAATTAGTAAATTATATCTTATTTCTCTTACTAATGTCTTTCCTTTAGTCTTTGCATCCAGAGTGAGCTGTACTAGAGGGTTGTATTAACTGGCAATGGGAGATCTGTTTGACGTTTCTTCTAGAAATTCTTAATCAGGTTTTTAATCTGTTTGGAGTTTGGAGTGTTCTACTGTCAAAGAGGCTGCTTTCCTCAAATTTCTCCGCCATGCCGTCTGACTTGATTTTTCCTTGCTTTTCAACAGAAAGGTGATGAAGCAGAAGAAGGTGTGACGAGTGAAGGTATAGTACATTTCAGTACAAATTTTTTACGTCCATTATAGGAGAACATTGGGAAGCCCTTGTATGCCAATAGTTGGTCATTAACTAGGCATTAGGCCTAATGCTTTGTTAACTACGGTTGGGCGGTATCCCGTTTTTTCATATCGTTATACCGTCTCGAAATAATACCACGGTACGCAGTACATCAGAGGAAAGGGAGTGGAGCTTCCATACAGTCTAATGCTAAACCTCACAGGGTGCAGGTTAAAATCAGCCCCTCAAGAAATGTTAGGTTCAGTTAAATTACAAACTTTAAACTTCTCTGAATCAGGAGAGAGCAGCTGGTTAGCATTAGCTTAGTCAGGTGAATAACAGTCTGCTCACCACAGAACAAATTCAAGTCTGTCTGACAGAAAACACACTTCAATTAATTGGGCGAGTGGTGACTGATGATTGACTGGATTTTTCTCCAAAGTGTGACCTCACCAATCTTTAAGCACCCACAGCGCCCCCACCCGGTGGCCCAGGGAAATGTGCTTATTTGGCGGTGTACTAGATGGACACAACAGAAATTTGACATTATTATTGTTGTTATACCGCCCAAGCCTATAACTAACTGAATTTTATGGAGAGGACACAGGACATGTTTTCTTTTTTTCAGGTGTCACTGCACAGTAGACTAGTGCACCACCACTCCACAGAGTCCGATCTCTTGGGGTGCCCTAAAATAATACACTAATCTTGCATAAAATGTTTCAGCTTTCTGCCTACATCTTCTACTTACCTCACTATTCCCAGTAGAACAAACTCTACCAGTAGATTACTGGTGCCCAAACTTTTGCATGTCCCTGTAGATGCAATTTGTAGGTTAATGATTACTGACTGTATCCCATCTGTTACTGCACATCTGATCAGGCCCAGTGTAGGGACCACAATAGGATCCCCACTGAACATGAGATTTGTGCTAGATTGTGCTACAGTAAATAACTGTAAACCCAAAAAGTGCTTAGGAGGTTAATGTGGAAGGTGTCTCTGATGTATCTGGATGTATATAGAACCACAGTCTGCCTTCGACTGACTCCTCACAACTCGTCTCTTTCTCCTTCAGAATTTGACAAGTTTTTGGAGGAGCGGGCTAAAGCTGCAGAGATGGTCCCAGCTCTTCCATCGCCCCCTAGTGGAGACCCTGCCACCACTGCAGGCTCGGCCGTAAGCGCTGGGAAAAAAGCTGAGCGGCCTGAGGACGCGCTGTTTGCTATGTAGGAGGGGTCTTTTACACCCCTCAGCAATGTCTCAGCTGTGCTCGGCCTCCTCCATGTGTGTGGTAAGTGGGCAGTCGTGCAGACCCAGCGGCCCCCCCCTGTCTCTCTCTGTCTCTCCTCTGCTTCCTGCATTACTACACAGTCGACCCTACGGAGGCTGCCTACTATGCAGTTTGTATCCCCGGACGTAACCTGGCTGATTTTGTGAAGGGATCCTGAAGACGCACATTTTCATAACGGACATTTTCATACACTACAAGGTTTTCATGTCTTTGACTTCAACCCCCCGTCCCACAAAAGCGCTTTACAGAAGCAGGAAGGGTCATGGTCACATTTTAGCAACATATTGAAGCACGTGGCAGGAGCTGGCAAACCTTTAACTGACCACCATTATGATTCTCTGTTATGCATGCAGCAACAGCAGTTCCTGTTTTGCCAGATTCTACCCATTTTCCAGGTTTTTGGATTCTTTGAAAGAATTTAAGGAGGCGGTTGTTTTCCCCATGAATTGTCTTCACCCATAGAGTCTTTAAATGGAAGTATAGAACAACCTTTTATGTTAATTAGCTCGCCGCTGCTAACGCAGCTCAGAGCCGTTTCCTGCTCTGAGCGACAGATGCTACTAATCTTTCACGACAAAATCGATTCCTTTGTACGATGAGTTGGTTCTGATTCATTTAAGCTGCGTGCATCTCGTGCATCCCTGTGTATCTGAAGGCTGTGGTACCACAGGAACTTTTGTGGTATTGAGAAGTTTCGTAGTTTTGCTGTAAAAGGGATTTATTTGTGTGTCTTTTTTTCAGCATCAGTGAGAATTCACATGATTTCATCCACTAAACAGAAAGTCAGCAGGTTTAGAAATAGTGCTTTATTTAAATGGTTCATTTGGCTTCCGCTACCTGAACACACTGTGCTGTGCTATTGGCTGTAGGAAAGCGGCAAAGCACAGAAAGACGGACGTTCCCCAGACTTAACTTGCAGGCGATTCTTCACTGCAGTTGTTGATGATGGAGTAGCGGATTGCTATCGCATAGCTGGTCATGTGTCCTCATTTTATTTATAAAAGCTGTTTGAGAAATCACAAAAGGGATTGAACGTTTAATATGTATATTTTAGTATAAATTGCACAGGCTTTTTTTTTTTGGGGGGGGGGGGGGGGGCTGAAATAAAACAAGAGCTTTGGTTCAAATGCAAATGGTAGCTGCCGTTGATTTTAAATGCTGCCTGTTCAGGAGAGCCGTAATTCCAAGTAAATAGAGTTCATTGCGAGCTGATGGTAACTGCAAGGCAGTTTAAATTGGATTTTTCCCGAACACACCTACTGTAGAAATGATGTCAAGCTCACTGTTGTCGCTCGGGAAGGAAATTGGTCTGCCTTAATGAACAGAAGTCCTTTAGTTAGAGAAGGCAAAAGGTGGCTGATGTTTCTTTCGTGTTCAGGACTCTCATGTTTGCACATCTTATGAACTTTGATCTGTGTGTTGAATGTGCTCCTCCTAATGTCATTTTAGTGCTTTGCTGGTGTGTGATTTTGCGTGTGTTGGGCACGCACGCTGTTCTAGTGGACCAAGTGAATAAACTTTAGTGATTTTGTTTTAATGACCAAGTCAATACTGTCTAAGTTATACCTGGAGTGTAGTATGAGTGAGTGTCCAGGATGGTAACTGGTGTTTGCAAAATTTCTTATATATATAAAAATCTATATATATTCTTTATCAAAGGACCGGAGTGTTCTTAATATAAGTTAATGATTACTTAATGAACCGTGTGACTGATTGGCACATAACTGGATTGTGTTCATAATCTGTAGTCCTGACAGACACGCACACACACACATGCAGTTCTAGTGCTTCTTTGATGGTTATGTTATTTAGGTAGTTCATTTTCATGTATTTATGTAAATGGTGGTCACTTAACCCCGTTGAACAAAGGGAAAAGTGGTCAAATCAGTGGAAACATTTTTGTCTAGTTTGAGAAGTTTGGACCCCTGTCTACTGATCCGCCCACTGATTTGAAGAGAATTCTATAGAAAGGGAGGAAACTGGCCTATCTGCTTCACCCACAAGTGAGTCTTTTGTATCAGCGCTTGCTAGATTGGGCCTTACAGAGTTGTACAGAGCTTGTTAGGGATGCACTCAAATAGGAATTGTGGGTCATTTTTTCTTGTATGTATTTGTTGATCTGGATACTTTAAACAGTACAGACACTACTTTTTTTTCTTTTCTTTTTTTTTTTTGAAAGCAGTAAAAGAAACGTGATTATTTTAATGGCGTATCCCAGCCTCAACTAAACTTTTTTTTAAATATAAATCTGATACTTGATTGTGGTTTTGTATAGATTCCACCAATGTTTTGTTTGCCCAATAATAATAATTTGAGAAATTTTCACTCTATACAATGTCACATTTCTTTTTTTTCTGACATCTGATGGCATGGCGGTACATAAAAAAAATCGTACTGTCAAGGTAACTTTACCCAGAGGGATGTTTTTGTTTTGTTGTTGTTTTTAAATGTATTTCTTTCGTTCTGTAATGTGTTTAACAACTAATCACAACACTACCACACCGTTCAACAAACAAATAGGTGCTTTAACTCAAGTTGACTGAACATCAGGGGTTACGGTAACTGGTTGCTAGATTAATGGTTAATAGAACAAGGCTGTACTGTTGAAGGTCAAGTTAACATAACGTTTTGATGCCACCAGTTTCCGAAGCTGAAGTTCAAGCTTCTGTAAGTTACTGAAGGCACTATTTCGGATTAGTTCAGTACTTAATAAGTACATATTACAAGAAGTTATTACTGCATAGTTACGTTATTACATTCATGAACACTTTCCAGTCTCTTGCATCCAGTTAAAGGATGCTAAAGACCTGGTTTGGGGTGACCTACTGTTTTTTTTTTTTCTGAACGTAGCAACACTAATTGAGCTTGTTAAATATGTGCAATGTCTGTCAGATGATTTTTGGGGGTTAATGAAAGACTCATGAGCTTCTGTTTTCCATTTTAATTAATTTAGGACTGTAACATGTGCTGTTTAATCCACATTTGAAGATGGTAGGAATGACTTAGAGTTTTCGTTTGTGTCACGTTGTCAGTATTGGGGCAGTAAAAATGAATGCGATTTTCAGTTTCTCAGTTGTTGAGTTTTGTGTGTGAGGTTTTGCTTTGTTTCGTTTTGCCTTGTAAGCTACTCTAGATGCTCCGTCACCTCATGCGTCTTTCGGTACGACTATCAATTTCAGTCTGAACACACGTTAGACTTTATTGGTGAAAACATCTCACAGGTTTGCCTGAAGTGATGACCTGTTGAGGTCAGTGGTACTCCCTTCCACCCAGCATGGGATCAGATTAGATGAATTTCTTCAGAAATGACCTAGAAATGTGCTTGGAGCATTTCCATGTATTTATAGAAACAGCACTTTTTTTCTTTGACTGGATATGTGTTTGGAGTTCAGCGTGTGTGTGTGTGTGCGTGTGTGTGCACTGTACGTGTGTGAACAAGTTTCCGTTACTCGATTGCTGCAGAAAACACCTTCATTTGTATGGAGAGAAAGAAGGACGAGCGAAGCTGTGGAGAGTGCACTGTGTATGTGTGTGAGCGAGTGTGTGGGGCATGGATAAGCTGTACTCTGTTGGCCACTGATCACTGCTGCTGTTGATGGTGGTTGTTCAGGTTGTACTGATGTGCTGGTCTGTGTGCTTACCTGTTGTTATACCTCAAGTTGCACTCTGTACTGTTTGATTCATGCATGTGTTTATCTCC